>NW_006159764.1:3203292-3261263 GCF_000334495.1 Tupaia belangeri chinensis
GGAGGCAATCACAGGAGCCCTGCCCTAATCACTTAGTCAGTTCCAAAAGTCCCACTGCTGGACAGCAAGGAAGAAACTCAATAAAAGTTCCACTTAATACTTTCACAACTAATTTTCTTTTTTTTTTTTCTTTTCTTTTGTGAAGGTTTTTGTCTTAGGGTACATGTACTTGCTAGAGAAAGAGAGACAGAGACAGTGAGAAGGAAAGTGAGAAATCACCCCCAGGAAGGATGGTCAAACCACAATCTCTCCTTCTCCATTTTCCTCACAAGGTTTGGATATACAGGCACACATGCCCAGTGTGATTTTCAAGTCACTGAGTCTGGGACTCGAACTGCAGTCGGCCATGTGGGAATCCAGTGATGTAGCTGCTATGCACTCTGCTGACCCTGACAACCAACTTTCAACATATGAATATTTGAGAGATACAAATCATAGCACTCCCCAACATAAAATCCTAGCTCCATATTTTAATTTATACTTTTTTATTTATAATCCTGAGACAAAATGATGGTGACTTATTCTCAATTCACAAAAATACTCAGCAAAATTTTAGTTGTTACATTATTAAATAATGACTCCCCTCGTCTGAGGTTTCAGTATATTTTTGAAAATTCCATATGAAATGTATACAAAAATCATGCTTCATGAAGTTTAATGCCATAGGCCAATGTTTTACCTGAGGATTAAAGAGATTTTAGGCATGGTTAACTCATTATTGAGCATTACTAAGCATTTCATCACCTTATCAGGAAATCTGCTTAGAATAATTAAGATATACTGGCAAAAATGAAGAATGCTAAACTTCTCTCTCTCTCTCTCTCTCTCTCTCTCTCTCTCTCTCTATATATATATATATATATATATATATACACACACACACATACTATATGTACACTATATATATATATATATATATACACATTAATGAGGAAAGACTAAGTTGTTTCTCAATCTGCTGGGGAAAAAAAAAAACAAAACAGGACAGCATTTGTGAAACAGGTGATCTCTTAATGATCGTAGAAAAGAAACTTTACTTGAACAAACAGCCTGAATCTAGGTATCAATTGTGCCAAGCAAAATTGACAGAATGGTAATTAACTGTCAGAATATATCCTGTGAAAACTGCTGAATTTCAAAGATGAAAATGGAATACAATAAAGGTGTCATGTTAAATACACACCATTTTTTTCTTTTTATTTTTGTGATTGTTTCTTTTTATTACTTTTATTTTGCTTTTTCTTTTTTTTCTGTTTTTTTTTCCAGGGGATGATGTGCTCCCCAGAGAGATGAGAGAGATAGATGAGAGAGAGAGAGAGAGAGAGAGAAAGCACCCCTATGGGTTAATGGTCACACTGTAATCTCTTCTTTGCCATTTATACATTATTTTGGAATTTTAATTAGCATGTACAAATGCCCAGTGTATCCCTCAGGGTGCTGAGTCCAGGACTCTAGCCACTCAGTTATCAATGTGGAATCCAGCCATCTTGACCACCATGCCATGAGCTCACCCTTATTTTGTCTTTTTAAAATTCTATTCCCGTTTTTTTTTTTTTATGTTTTAACAATAAAGTTTTGAAGATGATATGCATCTATAAGTAGCAAAACACTTCCAGAATGTGTGGTAGGAGGCAATGAACTGGAAGACTTAGAACACTTAAAACCTAAGCTGTTGATAGGAAGATAAAAATCGAACTCCATTTACAATACAAAAATCTAACTCCATTTACAATTCCCTAAATATTCAGAAAATCATTGCAACTGATACTCTGAAAGGGAAATGTAAGTAAGAGATTTAAATGGAAGAATTATCTTGATTTTGTTGTTGTTGTTGTTTAAATTAGATTTCCAGGTACATTTCTGATTTCAGATGTCAACCTATTTCAGCCAGTAGAACACTCAGTTTATTTTCAAAGATCAGAGTCTAATGACAGAGGCACATCACACAAACAGAGGGTGAGGGCAGAGCACAGACCTTCCTATCACAGGTGTACATTAATGCTGAGAACACCAGGGATAAACTGGAGCTCCAGCAGGTTCACAGTAGGGGGGGATGGGGTCAGAAATATAAATGGCTTCAAATGATTCAGCAGTAGCACTTAAAGCAAGATAAAAATAGAGCAATGCTTCCAAAAGCTTCAATTAAGTATATTTTCCTACTGGTGAATAGAATGTACACCTAAACCAGTCATGTATCTGGTGGGAAGGAAGATTCAAAGCCATTTCAGAAACTGAGAGCTTAAAAAGAACTTCTAATCAACCTTGCTCAATAGAAGAAACTGTACTGAATGAGAACTAAATCAAGAAAGGAAAAGACGGGACCAGCAGTTAGCGTAATAGCTATGTCACCTGACTCCCACGTAGTCGACATGGTTCGAGTCCTGGACCCGGTGGCTTAAACTCATGCCGGGCGCGTGTGCGTGCACGCCCAAGATCCTGGGAGGAGAATGGAGGAGAAGGGATTGCGGCGTGGCCATCCCCCCTGGGGGGTGATTTCTCGCTTTCTGTCTCTCTGTCTCTCTCTGTCTGTCTGGTGAGTGCACGTGCCCTATAGCAAAAAAAAAAAAAAAAAAAAAAAAAAGAGAAAGAAAGAAAGAAAGAGAGAGACACAGAACACACCCAATAAAGGAACTGAAATGGGAGATAGAAAAAGGGATTTCCAAGACCATAGAGACAGGATATTTGAAATGGTGGTTGTAAAGCAAGTGTGTGATCTACTAGTCCAAAATGGTGCATTTTACAAGAATTGAAAGAATTTGTGTGTGTGTATGTGTGTGTGTGTGTGTGAGAGAGATTTTTAGCACAGGGCGCGTGCCCTTGCCAGAAAGACAGACACAGAAAGTGAGAAACCACTCCCTGGGGAAATGACCATGCCACAATCCCTTCTTCTCTGGTCTCCTCTTCAGATTTTGGGCATACATTCAGTAGTGTCTGGTATGTGGTTTAAGTGGCCAAGTCCTGGACTGGAACCATGGTTGACTATATGGGAGTCCAACAACATAAACATTATGCCATCCCTGAATATTTTCAAGAGAATATAATTGAAAAATACCTTGACAAAATTTGCTTCAGTTAGTCATAGAGAGAAGAAGTCAAAAATCAAAAATAACCTAATATTAAGCCCAAGAATAATAAAATTTACGCATGACATGAAACATAAATAATCAAAATCCAGTGAACTTCACATTTGTGAGTAGCATTTACAAGATTAAAATAGTATAATCACTGAGTACATCATCCAACACAGAATCTAATATAATTATTTGGGGATAAAATACAAAATAGAAAGGTAAAAGTACATGGTGGGAGCAGGAGAGAGGAGAAAAATCCTCATTATCCCTATTGAAAAATCACTGGATGATGCTTAAAATTTTTCACATCCAGTGTCCCTCATTGTCCATGGGGATCGGTGCCAGGCCACTCTATAGATACCAAATCCACAGGTGCTCAAGTTCCTTGCATGAAATTGCATGATATTTTCTTATCACCTGTATGTCTTCTCCTATATATGGGGTTTTTGGAAAAGTCATGATACATTTTTGCACAGAAAAATAAAGGAAAAAATACATCATGACTTTTCTGACAACCCACTACTTTAATTCATCTCTATATAACATAAATAAATAATATAAATGGTATGTAAGCAGTCATTAGTATGTATTTTCTATTTATATTATTTATATGTATTTTTCAAAATATTTTTGATCCATGCTTGGCTGAATCAATGCGACCCATACCTAGAGGGCCAACTGTGTATATTTGTGTGTGAGTGTGTGTGTATGTGAGTGTGTGTGTGGCATGTGCATGTATGCATATGCCTATAGAAGGGAACTTCAAGAAAGTTATGGAAAAATGGTATTGAAATATGAGTTAAGGGCCACCAGGTGGGGTGATGGTTAAGGTGCTGGTCTCCCACATGGCCAATCATGGTTTGTACAGCAGGAAAAAGTACAAAACAAAGTCATTCCTGTTTGCAAATTATAGTCTCACTTTTTACTTGAAATAACACATGACTGGTCTTAACTGTAAAACAGAAAATCCTTGTTTTCAGAGAATAAAACAACAACAGCAAGCACACCTTAAAACCTACTTGATCAAGTAATGACTCAAGTACTCATAAGACCTTGCCACATCTCTCTTAGGACTCTATGTAGGAAATTGGACAAGAAGTCAGTGTGAATTGAACTTTAAATTTTATAGAAGAACATTTAGAGGAGGGATACGAAGACAGCATTGTTGAGACAGGGAGGTAGTGTTGTTATATTTTGATCAACTCGACTGGGGAGAAATGTTCATATATTGAAATGATCACCTTGTAAGCTAAATAATGTGATTAAATGTATTAAAAAATGTAAGCAAAAATAAATAATAAAAAGTAAAATAAAATTTATAGAATATATCTTTAGTTATTTATACCTAGAGAAGAATAAAAGAAAGAAGAGAAGAAAGTATATAAAGAAAATAGATTCTCTCTAATTAACATAATTCTGTCTTTCTTTTCAATTTCCACTTCTGTTTTTTGGCTCATGACTCCAAGAACTGAATAGATTCCCCTGATAACTGGATATAGTCTTTAACTCTGCTATGAAATCAGATGCAAAAAATATGACTTATTTCATTGCATAAATTAAACATTTTTATAGAAACCGATATTTCAATGTAACCCAATGTTTATCTGATATAATTAACTTTACACATCCTCATTTAACTATAATAAGAAGACAAATTAATTTTTCTGTAGAAAAAGAACAAAGTACACAGCATTTAAAATATGTTTGCATAATTTGCATGATACTTTTTTTCTTTATAATTTAAAAATAGGCCTTAAAATTTAAAGTTTTTTTTTTTTTATTGAAACATGTTTTGTAAATAATACTTCAGATTGGAATCAGGCAATTAGAGTTTCCTGACCAAATCCAGCCCACAGATTGTTTTTGTACGAAAAGTGTTTTTGGAATACAGCCATACCCATCCATTCACATATTGTCTATGGCTGCTATAGCTCTACACTTGTAGCGTTGAATTGACAGACACCATATGGCTTGCCAAGACTAAAACATTTACTTTGCAGAAAAAGTTTGCCAACTCTTGCCCTAGATGAGTGTATGAACATATAAATTACTTTTTTAGACTAAGGACTCCCCAGTTATGTTCTATGTATGAAATCATAAAGGTCTATAATTCTGAACTATTCTATAGGTTGTTACAAAACTATTGTGACAAAGCTCTTTCTATGTATTGTGCTAAATTCTTAAACTTTAGACTTAGTCTCTGCACCTGTATCCATAGGTGGGTCTGTCTTCTTCTCTATAGCTACAAATGGCCTCCTAAAGATTGGCTTTACCATCTCTCTCAAATGTGAGAAATTTTGTCAAATAAAATTCAGAAAAATAAAAAAAAAAACTGTCTTCTTTCAGTAAAGTAACAAATGACTCTTTCAGGAAAGAAAGAATCCTCTAGGGAAACATTTCTATATAGTCCAATCTGTTCTTATGTTTCGGTGTGGCTGTTGGTCTGGTCTTTCTCTGAGGCTATTCACCACTGTTTATTGGCTCATATGCTGAAAGAATGTTCTTTGTAAAATTTGCTGGAGTCTCTTGAAAATCTTTTTTGTCTTTCTGAGAAACACTTTGATATAAAACAACATTTTTATCCAGTGTATTCATTGGATAATCTCAGTTTGGTCAGGGGATACAGGAAAGTTCTTCAGTTTTATCTTCAGGAAAAACAATATATGTTTTGGCTTGATGAGGACAGAACATGTTATAATCTTTGCTATGTATGCATCATGTGTCAGTCTTCACATATAAGATACATATGTTGACATACATAGTTAATTTAAGAGTACTCAAACCAGTTATATGTTATGTAACATCTATCGCCCAGACCTGTGCAAGAAAACATATTTGAGAAAATTTGAAGGAGGCCCAAGTGGTGATGTGGCGGTTGAAGCACTAGAGTCCTACCTGGCTGACTGTAGTTTGAGTCCCAGACCTGGCAACTTGAAAATCACAAGGGGCATGTGTGCATGAGTGCCCAAAATCCCCAGAGAAGAATGGAGGTGATGGTATGGTAATGCCATCCTCTCAGGGAATGAATTCTCATTTTTCCTCTATCTGTTTCTCCCTGGTGAGTGTCTATGCTCTAAGGCAAAACCCTAAAAAATAAGAAAAGAAAGAAAATTTGAATTGTCTTGCTATGTACTGCCTCAATTGAAATTCTGTAATAGGGGTTATAAAGGAAAACATGACATTTTGAAGCTCACCTGGTAATGTACGGTTAGCACTTAGGGTCATGAATGCAGGGTTATAGTTTAAGGGTTTATTCATGATTTTTAATTGTTCTGTGCTTTATTTAAAAATTAATCATGCTAGGGTTCTTTTAATGAGCAATTATACCAAGTATATTGAAATGTGATCACATTTTCAGAAATTGTATGTGTACCAATGTTTTCTAAAAAACAACTTCTCATAAAATTGAAGGGCAGCTGCAAAAAATTAATTATTTGGTGATTTTACTAAACATTAAGAGGTCAGAGAAGAAAACATTGTAATAGTCTACCTTCATTTGTTAATATTTTCTTTTATGAAGCTATATTAGCCATCTAAAGTACCTTAATTGATTGTAATAAAGCTAAGATTAACAAGCACAAATTAAGACACAGTCTTACCTTATAATTCATTTAAGGTAGTATGGCTTAAGAAAGAGATTATTTTGAGTTTTTAAAAGCCTACTGGTATTTGAGATAATAAATGCAATCTGAACTACATATGTGAATTATACCATATAGGAAGAACTAATTTTGAAATTTTGATAATTAAAATTTATACTGATAAGTAAAAGATTACTTTGAACTTTTAAAAAAGTCTACTGGGAGCCTTCTCTGTGACCTAATGGTTAAGGGAGTCAGATTCCACTTGGATGACAGTGTGGTTTGAATCCTGGCCTGGGTGAATTAAAGGACATGATAGCGGTGTGTGCATGTATACCCCAAATCCTGACAGGATAAAGAAATGGAGTAGGGGTTACAACATGACCACACCCATTGTAGGGGGACTTTATCTTTCTCCTTTTCTCTGTCTCTTTGTCTCACACTGTCAGGCACACATATCCTCAGGCCAATATTATTAAAATATTAAAATAATATGTCAGATGGTGTGGTGGTTAAAGGCACTAGACTTCCACATGGCTGACCATGATTCAAGTCCCGGAACTGGTGGCGTGTTTTCTCACTTTCCGTCTCTTTCTCTGTCTCTGATTATACTGCAGTAGGGTGTGCTGTGGCTTAAAGAGGGTGTGCATTGGGTCCAGTGAATGGTACTGTGGATCTCAGTGAGTTTCGATGTGGATCTAAGAGAGATTTGGGTCTGAGTCGGGCCTGCTGTGGGTCTCAGGTTTGTGCAGTGGGGCTCAAGGATGTGTGTGGTGGTCTAAATAATTTGTGTTGCTTATTGCAGTGGCATGAATTAAGATGGGTTGTGCTTTTGGTCCAGTGGGGTGTGTTGTGGGTTTCAGGTTGGTTCTTCAGGTCTGAGTGATGTGTGCACTGGTCTCACTAAGGTGCACTGTGGGTCACAGCTTACTGAGCTTTTGTTTAAAGTGAGGTATGCTGTGTAATTCAATGAATTTTTGTGTGAGTCCCAGTGAAGTTAGGGTGTGAGTGGAGTGTGTTGTGGGTCACAGGTTTGCTGTTTGGATCTCAGTGATCTGTGCAGTAGTCTCACAGAGGTGTGCTGTTGGTCGCAGTTTGCTGTGATGTTGTTTAAATTGAGGTGTGTTGTAGTGTGAGTCAGGTGTATTGTGAATTGCAGTTTTGTTAGCTGTTTCTCAGTGTCATGTGTAGTGGTTCCTGAGGTGTTTTTTGGGTCACACTGGGCTGTGCTCTGGCATAAAGTGGGATGTGCAGTTTAAATCAATGTATTTTGTTGGTGAACTCATTCAGGTTTGTGTTAGAAGGGGTGTCTTTTGGTTCACAAATTGGTTACTTGGGTCTCAGTGATGTGAGTAGTAGTCTCACTGAGGTGTGCTTTGGGTCAGAATAGACTGTGCAGCTATTTAACATGGGGTGTGCTGTGGCTTAAAGTGGGATGTGCAGTGCGAACTCAATGAGTTTTGCTGAGGAAGTCAGTGAGGTTTGCATGTGAATGGGGTGTGTTTTGGTTTGCATTTTTGTTATGTGGGTCTCAGTGATGTGTGCTGTTGTGTCACTGAGGTGTGCAGTGTGTCACAGTAGGCTGTGAAGCTGTTTAAAGTGAAGTGTGGTGTGGCTTAATATGGGATATGCAGTGTAACTCAATCAACTTTGCTGTGGTTCCCAGTGAGGTTGCAGTGTGGGTCACAGATTTGTTAGTTATGTCTCAGTGTTGTGTGTAGTGGTCTCACTGAGGTGTGCTTTGTGTCACAGTGGGCTGTGGTATTGTTTAACATGGGGTGTGCAGTGGCTTAAAGTGGGATGTGCTCTGTAACTCAATGAATTTTGCTGTTGGTCTCTGTGAAGTTGTGGTGTGAATGGGGTGCACTGTTATTTGCAGATTTGTTATTTGCGTCTCAGTTGTGTATGAAGTGGTCTCAATGAGGTGTGATTTGGGTCTCAATCGGCTGTGCTGTTATTTAAAGTGTGGTGTGTTGTGACTTAATGTGGGGTGTGCAGTGTATCTCAATGAATATTGCTGTGGGTCCCAGTGAGGTTGGGTGTGTGTGGGTTTTGTTGTGTGTCAAAGATTTTTTATTTTGGTCTCAGTGATGTGTGCAGTATTCTCACTGAGGTCTGCTGTTTGTCAGAGTGGTCTGTTTTGTTGTTTAAAATTGTTGTGCTTTGACTTACAGTGGGGTGTACTCTGTAACTTAATGGATTTTGCTGTGGGTCCTAGTGTGGTTAGCTTGTGAGTGGGGATGTTTGTGTGTCACAGATTTGTTCCTTGGGTCTCAGTGATGTGTGTGGTGGTCTCACTGAGGTGTGATTTGGGTCACAGTTGGCTGTGCTGTTGTTTAAAGTGGGGTACGCTGTGGCTTAAATTGGATGTGCAGTGCAGCTCAATGAATTTTTATGTGGAACTCAGTGAGGTTGTGTGTATGTGGGGTGTGTTGTGGGTCACAGTTTTGTTACTTGGTGTCCTAGTAGGGGAACTGTACTATAACTCCTTCATCCTCTTCTTGTTCCTTTATATGCCACCTCTATGCCCTAGGAAAACCCTGGTTTCAAAGCTTTTGAAGTATACTTCCAAAAGTCTTGCTACCAAACTACTTTAAAAAAATATTGTAAGAAGAACCGGGCTCATACTTCTGACAAAATTATCAACAGCTTGTAACATTTAAAACAATGACATCTTGCTTCCATATATCCGGCTGCATTATAAATTAAAGAGAATAAGTTTAAAATGAAAATTTCTCTTTTTTCATTAAGTGATGGAGAAAATATAATTTGCTATGCTTAGTATTTTGGATTAAGTTTTTAATCTTCTCTACTAGACTTTTCATTACCCAATAGCATTTCTTTTTTTATCACTGACATGTTCATGCTACCAGGTACTCAATATATATTTACTCAGTTAATATTGGTATGGTGTCCTAAATTTAAATGAGCAAACACAAGTAAAGTATCTCTATTCAGTATTTCAAAATTAGATATTCATTTAAATATTGACATTTATAAACGAAGATTACAATGTTATCTTTGCCTTTGTTACTTAGAAATTGCTTTGAGATACAATGAAGAGTCAGGAGGTCTAAGAACTCATTTTATTTTCTTCAGTTATTGTTTGTATGATTCTGGCCAGGTTTGTTTTGTTTGTTTGTTTTTGTTTTTATTTTTGTTTTTTTTTGGGGGGGGGCTTGCCCTACAGTGTATGCACTCACTAGAGAGAGACAGAGAGAAGGAAAGTGAGAAATAATCCCTCAGGGATTGACCATGCCATAAACCTTTCTCCATTCTCCTGGGATTTTAGGTGTGCATGCACATATGTCTGGCATGATTTTCAGGATGCAAGTCTGGGAATCCTGGTAAGCCATGTGTGAAACCAACCCTTTAATCACCACACCAGCAGTATCTAAGCAAGTATTTTATTCTATTTCATACTAATTGTCTATCTCTATAATGCTGATAGACTATTTGCATTGTTTTTCTCATGTCTCATATTCTCAATATTGAAAATTACAGTACATTAAATAACTTTAGGCTAAAGGGTGATATCCAAAAGCATGACATTATTGGGGCCACAGGTAGCATGGTAGTTAAGGGCACTGGACTCCCAATTGGCTAACCAAGGTTTGAGTCCTGGAACTGGCAGCTTGCTCTCTCAGTCTCTCTCTCTCCCCTTCTCTGGCAAAATTACAATAAATAAATAAATAAATAAAGTTAAATAAAATATTTTTTTAAAAAGGCATTACAATATCAAACTTTGTAGAATCAGTCACCTTAATAAGCTATTCTGGATGCACTTATTTCATTAAACATAGGCATGCCACAGAGTCTTGTGTGATGCCATTAATTTCTGTCTCTTTTTATGCCATTTCACCTTAGAACATTGCCGTACTGGTCTCTCTGATAATTATTTAATTATTTTCTCATTGCCTGTTAAAAAATTAAAATAATGTGGAATGACAGTCCAGAACTTCATGTGGTTTCTTCA
The DNA here is from genome assembly GCF_000334495.1 of Tupaia belangeri chinensis. Taxonomy (NCBI): domain Eukaryota; kingdom Metazoa; phylum Chordata; class Mammalia; order Scandentia; family Tupaiidae; genus Tupaia; species Tupaia belangeri. The sequence goes on from NW_006159764.1 coordinate 3,213,921, forward strand.
TACACCTTTGTATAATTTCATCTTTAGTACTATCCTCTCTTCTGCTACTCTATTTATTCTGTGTTCCACTGCTACCAAATTTGTTTTTTTATTTATTTTTTTTACCTGGGGATGACAGTATATACCATGCCTCATTGCTTCCCTTGAAGTTTTCACTACTGCAAAATAGTTTTTTGCTAATAACTTTGAGTCCAAATAATGAACACTCTTACTAACTGAAGTTAAACAGGTAATTCAATTTCTCTATCTCGGTTCACACTTTTGTAAAAATGGCTTTTAATGCCCAGGGAAAAGCCTTGTGAGAACAATTACTTTATGTCATTTATTTTATTATTATTACTATTATTATTGCTTTTTGAAACTTAAAGATCTTTGTGTTCATTCCATGTCGCCACTTCAGCAATCTTTTTTGTCAAACAAAATGATTAGAAATTTGTTTTTTTTTACTGTTAAGATTTACAATAATACTTGGTAAAAGATGTATACTCACTTATATAAGATGCTGATAAAGATGGACTGCACTTCACGGATGTTGAAAGTTAGGTACTGATTTACATTTCAGTTAGGAATTGAATTGCCAAGAAGATATTTAAAGCAAGAAGAGCTCAATATTAAATCTCACTCTAGGTAGTAAGCAAGTTAAATACTGCATCTAAGTAAAAGTAATACTCTAATTACTGTCAAATCACTGTAATCAGTTGGTGACACTTTTGCTATTGTATTCTCATCAGGCATGACCTTCCATTTTGCAAAGTGTACAAAATACTGAATGAACTGGCCAGTTATTGATTATACCTTCATAGTAATGCAGTATAACATTTCACATGCAATTGAGGTGCTTATTAGTTTGAAGAATAAAGTGACAGAATGAATCCCACTGAGCTGTTTAAAGTGAAGAATACTGCAGAAAGTATTGGATTATTTGACATTAAAATGAGCACATGTTTTACTGGTAGAACTTATCTTTATTTTTTTAAACTTTAAAAATATATGTTAATTAGGCATTGCAAAGGGCCATAAGAGAAAGTCACTAACCAGAAAGGAGAGCATAGAAGAGGTTTCTACGTTAGGAGTCAGTATGCCTGATTTTGGATTTTGCTCTGCAGTCAGTTAAATGTGGTCTTAGAACGTAGTTTGGGACCAGTAGATGGCATAATGGTTACATCGCTGTACTACTTAGTTGACTGTGGTTCAAGTCCAAGACCTGGTGACTTAAAACTAATGCCAGGCAGGTATGTGTGTGTGCCCTAGATCCTGAGGGGAGAATGGAGGAGGTATTGTAGTGTGGCCATCCCATAGAGAGGAGTAATTTCTCACTTTCTGTCTTTCTGTCTATCTCTGTCTCTCTCTGTCTCTCTAGTGAGTACACATGCCCTATAGGAAAAATATTTCTTTTAAAAAATTGCCATGAGGCTTCGATAATAATTATTAAATGAAACATTTTATGATATAGATGCATTAAATATATCTTTATCAATATAATTCTATCTCTATCTTTGTCTATAGCTATCTGTATCTATCCACCTATTACATGTATTCCTATATATCTAAATATACACGTGTTTGCATTTATTTCTCAGCATAAATGTAATATGGGTTAATATTTTTTAATATGACTATCACTTCTTTCTTTAATTTTATTTTGGAATATAGTACACACTTATTCCCCAATTTTACCATTTTTAGGATGATGGTCTATTCACAACATAGAGCCTCAAAAAATCCCAATAATTTACTTGAAATATGTACCTGAATGTTGCTACTTAAAATTTATCTTATAATTTAAAAACACAAATAAAACATCTGGTTTATTTGAATTTAGTGATATAAGAATACCCACCTAATTTACCATATTATTAAGAAAAATACAGGGGTCAACAGATAGCATAATTGCTATATCACTGGACTTCCATGTAGTCAACTCTTTTTCAAACCCCTGTCTTGGTGACTTAAAACTCACACCAGATGCATATGTGTGCATGCTCAAGATCCTTAGAGGAGAATGGAAGAAAGGGATTGTGTCATGGCCATCCTCTGGGGGGTGTTTTCTGGCTTTCTGTCTCTAAGTCTCTCTGGCAAGAGCATGGATGTATAGCTAAAATCTCTCTTAAAAAAAGAAGAAAAAAATACTATATAATCTTATATAACTGATAAGTTATTTGCATGTGTGATATAAAATGTTCTTCAGCTATTATTTTCTGAGTAGAAGATCTTTTATTTCAAGTAATCTTAGAGAAGAAAGAGTAATTATATTTTTCTATTTATAACCATACAATATATTCATAGAACTCACCTTGTGAGTAAAATTGATACACCATAGAATCCATAAAAAATGCAAGTAGCCTGGCGATTTGGCCTAGTGATTAAGGGAACTAGATCCCATATGGTTGACTATAGTTCGAATCTTGGCCCCAGCAACTTGAAAAACATGTCAGGCTACTATACGACCTCATAATTCTACTCTTAGGTATTTACTAAAAGTTACAAAAACCCTCATTAGGAAAATCGCTTGCACATCCATGTTTATTGCAGCATCATTACAATTATTAAGACATGGAATCAGTCCACATGTCAAAAAATAGATGAGTGGAATGATAAAAATGTAGCATATGTACTCTATGTAATACTACTCAGCCTTAAAAAACAATGAGACTCTGACGTTTGATACAAAGTGGATGAATATGGAAGATTTAATGCTAAGTGAAGCAAGTCAGACAATGGCAGGGCAGACTTTGTATGCCCCACTCTGTATATACCTAATGTCTGCACTCTATTGCAGAAACTGAAATGTTGGCAGGTATAATATCTGGGAGGGCAACTATAGATACAAGAGGTAGTAAGGGAGGGGTAATAAGGTGCATAATGTGCATAATAGGAGGAGGGAGGGAAACAGGAAAAAAAACAATGTGGTCAACTGACACAAAAATTAAAAATTATTGTTGATGATAATGTATGATAATGTCTGTCTTGACTAATAGGCACTATATTTATGCTGGGGGGGACACGTTGTAAATTGTAAAGATGTATGATGATTAAATGTAAATAATAAATTCATTTAAAAAAACCCTGCTAGATATATATTCGTGTATGTCAAAATCCTACAGAATGGAGAAATAGAAAACAAATTGCAGTGTAACCATGCCCATTTGGGGATGCTTTCTCCCTCCCTCCTTCTATTTTTTTTTTTTCCATTTCTTTCTGGTGAGTATGGGTGCCCTCTGGCAATTTAGCAAAGAAAAAAGAATGTGGGCATCAGAAAGTGCCGATGACTATGACATGTTTAAAAAGAACAGTCAGATAAGAGAGATAGCATGAAACCATAATTTATAAACTAAAACTGTAGCACTATGTTTTTTATACATTAATAGCCTGTGGTTGATATGTGTAGTCTCAGTACTTAATGTCATAACTTATAAGACTTCTGACTTTGTTTCAGGGCACAGAATAATTTTCAAGATTCTAGTCCTCAACCAACTCTATGACTTCATTGAGGGATAAAGCTGACAAAACATATAATCTTAGTTATGAATGCAAGGTGGCCAATGTATATTTACTAAATTGGTATGTCACAAACATTAATGGATGTTGGAAATACGTGAGGACTTTGAAAAAAAATGGAGATTTCTGATTCAGTAGATCTGTGGTCTAACGGGTCTTCCAGAGGATAACAAGGTTGCTGGTCTTGTGTTTCACATTCTCACTAACAGGGAACTAAATAATGTGTAATCTGCTCTTGTGTATTAAAAAATCTAAGGAAAGGAGAAAATTGAAAGTTCTAAAGAATTTAGAAAAAGAGGTTGTATCCCCTTGAGAAAAGATATTGTAAAGTCACAACAAATATAAGCAGTGGCTATTCTAAAGAGATCTACGGCAATTCATTAAACTATATGCTGGGGAAAGACATCTTTCAAAGACTGTTGGACATAAAGTCTAAAGAGACATTAATATCAAGAGTCTCAAAATACCATTATATTCAGTAGTTTCCCTTTTACATTGGAATTGTACAAAAGCACCATGATAAGGACTTGTTCAAGGTTATTACATTGGGAGTCTGAGATTACAAATGCAACCTGAGTCTACAAGATTACAAATGCCACCTGAGTCTGTGAGATTACAAAAGCAACCTGTGGCTATTTCTCACATTCCTGAGTATCTCATTGAGAAAGCCATATCCAGCAAAGAGCAGAACACTGACATTAAGTCAGCTCACTTATGAAATAAGATTTATTGTTGGGGGAAAGGCAAAGAGGGAAGTACTTGAAAGTTCCCTCCTTTGGCCAAATTAATGGAAGTGAAGAAGTATCATCTCCCAGGCACCATGCCAGAGATTAGGACCTCTTAGAGAAACTTAAAGTATATAGGGTTGGTAGTTCCCATAACATTCCCTCTTATTTTTTACAGCTTAAATCTGTAAAACAAACAAACAAACAAAAACAGATAAATCACGTCAGGAGATAATGAAGATAGCTTGAAATTCAAAAGAAGTTGTGACCCCAGTTTGGACTGTTACACTTGATGTGGTATCTTTTCTCCAACATATTACAGGCATGAGTACTTGTTATTCTTCTATTGATCTGGTGTATGTCTTCTTTTACGTTTCATCAAGAAAAGAACATTAGACAAAATTTAATTTTAATACCTCAAGGCAGAGTTAGTTCTGTACTGTGTCACTATATTCTCCCAGTAAATTTTACTTGTTCAAACATTTGAGAACACATACATTGATGCACTATTGTGATATAATGTTAATAAAATTCATGATCAGGAATTAGTCTTGCTAGTCTTATGTTCTAGTAAGATGTGTGCACATGACAGACTGTAAGGCAAACTCTCCCATAGCATTTTATTACCAAAGAAATTTTTAGGGGCCCTGTTATTTTACACATGCTAAGGCATTTCATACAAAAAAAAACTTGACATAATTCATCCCTAACCACGAAACATTAAAAGAGGTGCGATTTTTGATCAGTTACTTTTTAGTGTTGGAAAGAATACTTAATCTATTTACTCAGTGACTCAGAAAGCAGCAGCTTTGAGAGTGCTCCACAGCTGGTACAGGCTGTGGTACAAACAGCATGTGTGTGAGGTCTCCGGCAATCTGCAATAGGTGAGTCTTAGTGGAGAACTCTAGGCTTTGGACCAAGACTACATCATTCCAGGCTGCAGGTGTAACGTCTTCAAAATTCTGATCTTTACAGTTGGGAACACAGAGCAATAGTAATATGCTACTCAAGAGAGACCAGTTTCTCCATGGCAACCCCAGTTCAAATTCCCTTTTTAACATGCAGGGCATGTAAGTTCCTAAGAGTCAATAAGCTGAAGAACTGGAGGAGGGGCACAGAGGCATGACCCAACCCTGTGGAGGGTGCTCATTTCTCTCTCTCTCATCTAAGCTCATGCACTCTACCATAAATAATGGGAAAAGAATAACCTATAATAACAGAATAAAATACTTATGAATATGTTAAAAAGCTGGTTATGTAACACAAATTTTACATATTCCAAAATAGTCCTCATTAAACCTAGTGAGTTTTTCCTCATGTGTACATTCAATACTTTTTACCACGTCAGTGACATTTTTTTTGCACTCATTCTTTTCCAAATTCTGGAATATATTAACAGGAAATATCCTATGTACAGTGCAAGTTTAGTTTCAGAATATCAAACTGTGCCTTTCCTGTCCTTTTTTTTTTTTTTTGAGAGAGAGATTATTTTATAGGGGGTGTACTCTCTTCAGAGAGACAGAAAGCAAAAAATATTATCCCTTCTTCCAGGGCAGTGGCCATGTCACCATCTCTTCTCCTCCAGTCACCTCTCAGGATTTCAGGCAGGCACACACACGTGCGTCTGGCATGAATTTTAAGCCACTGGGTCTAGTACCTGAACTGTGGTAGACTACGTGAGAGTCCAGCAATATAACCATTCCGCCATCTTCTGTCCCAATCAAACTGTGCCTTTCTAAAATGACTCATTCACTTATCTACAGAAAGGACTTGAAACATTAATCTAGCTTCTAACCCCACATTAATTATTTTTCTCTTCTCTTCCTTTTTTTCTCTTTCTTATTTCTTTTTTTTTCTTTTTTTCTTTTTTTTTTATTGCCAGAGAGCAGGTTTACCCCCAGAGAGAGTCTGAGAGAGATATCCCCATGGGGGCATGGTCACACAACAATCCTTTTGCTTTCATTTCTCCATTCCATCAGGACTTGGGGCATGAATGTACATGTGCGTGGAGTGTTTCTCAGGCTTCTGCGGCAAGAGCCAGACTCACAGTGAGCCCTCTCGGATCTGAACCCGGCACACTGAGCTTCACGCTGTGTAAGGCCTGGCCCTTCCACAGAACTTTTTACATCAATTTCTTTAATATAAACTCAAGTCCTTTTCAGAAAAAAAATGTGAAACAGGGGAAAAGTAGAATATTGTCTAAATAATATTTACTTTATCTATTGCATGGATTCTTACTTCATATCTAGTTTTTATATAAAACATTCAAACAATTTTCCATGATATAAAATAGTCAGATTTTAATGACTATAAGCTTCAGATGTTTGACACTGATCTTCACCTCACCTCTTGCTTATGAGCACATATATTATCATATTGCATGTTAATATTAAACCCACTCAGCAACTTTCACTATAATCAGGAAGATTATGCTGTCCTTTTCCCACCTTATACAATCAGTTATCTATTACTGAGTATTTTGTCAATCAATCTTTGCACCTATGCTAATTAAATACTAAGAAATGTATAATGGTGAAGACAAAACTTTCTAATATTGCACTGTAATTTTGCATTCAACTTTAAAACACATTTTTTTAACATGCACCTGTCATTCTTACATAAAAATAAATGATTCATAAAAAGTTATTTTTAATTTTACTGTTTTAAATTATGCTGTTATATTGATAATTTAAACTTCTACATTCCACTTTAATTCTAATGAAGCATGCATATGTAAGATATATTTATCAAGTAATTAAGCAATAATTCAGCATTTATCTTTTTAAATACGTTCCTTCCAGTTACCCTGATCTAATGTAAAAATTCATACTTATAAATCAACTGTAAAACAATAATAATAAAAAAATGAATCTTAACTAATATATTGTTAAATAAGAGTGTGGCTATCTCTGATCAAAATTATATATGTGAAGAAAATGACTTTTGGAAACAAGACTTCAGGCATGCACTCTAATTTTTTTGTATTTACTACTATGTGCAAAACAGTATGCTGAGAGCTGTATCTTGGTACTCGTAAAAACTTAACTTTTTTTTTAAATTTAGAAAGAGTTTTGCTAGAGGAAGAGACAGAAAGACAAAAAGTGAGAAGTCAACCCCCAGGGAAAATGGCCACAATGCAATCTTCTCCTGCATTTTCTCCTTGGGATTTTGGGCACATATGCACAAGCGCCTGGCATGAGTTTTAAGCCACCAGGTCAGGGACTGAAACTGGTTCTCTACATGACAATCCAGTGATGTATCCATTACACCATCTTCTGGTCCCTTAACAGCTTAACTTTAACATTCTCTGTGTTTATTTTAGTCATGTGTAAATCTCTGAAATGGAATTTTTTTCTTTGACTTTGCAAGACAGAAAGTAAGAAGTCACTCCCCCTCTCCCAGGGGCGATGGCCACACTGCAATCTCTTCTCCATTCTCCTTTTGGGATCTTGGAAATGCATGCATACAGACCCAGCATGAGTTTTAAGCTGCCAGGTCCACGACTCTAACCATGGCTGACTACATGGGAGTCAATGATGTAATAACTATTTCACCATCTGCTGGACCCCAGCTTTTCTTAATGATTAAACATAACAACATACTGATAGAGAATATTTTCTTAACGTGAAACACATAGATTCATCCTAAACTCAAAGGTGGTTTTATTGTAAATGGGAGAGGAAAAAGACATATGAGAAGCACTTTCTTTATTATCAGTATGCTATTATCATAATTTTTAGTTTATTCATAGATGCTTCTCACTGTAATTAGACAAAAAAAGAAGAAAGAAGTTTAAAAATCAAAATGTATTCTATGATAAAGTCCTACTCTAAATAAATATAAAATGCAAATGATGATTTTAGGAAAAAAATTACAACTTTATCTTACAGATAAAAATAAGTTTCAACTTATGTAAAGATAATCTAGGGAACCAGCAGTTAGTGTAATGGCTATATCGCTGGACTCCCACGTAGTCGACCATGGTTCACATCCCAGACCCGGTGACTTAAAACTCAGGCTGGGCGCGTGTGCATGCGTGCCCAAGATCCCAAGGGGAGAATGGAGGAGAAGGGATTGCGGCGTGACCATCCCCCCTGGGGGGTGATTTCTCGCTTTCTGTCTCTGTCTCTCTCTGTCTGTCTGGCGAGCGCACGCACCCTATAGCGAAAATCTCTCCAAAAAAAAAAAAGATAATCTATAAAATAAGAAGTATTGTACATTAACAATATAATAGAACAATGGAAAAAAGAATAACCAGTTCACATTAAACAAACAACTTTTAAATGTATTATAAATTTCAAAGCTTCTTATAATAAGAGGATTATAAAACTAAAACAGTTTGCCAAATATCAATTTGATATTGAATTCACTGTTCTTAACTATGTGGAAGAACAAGAATTTTCACATTTCCCAGAAAAAAAATGTCTACATCCTTTATGGATAGCAAGTTTATCAAGATGTCAACATTTGAAATGCACAATTTGATTCAACAATTCCATTTTTTAATATTTTTCTAATAGCTACCTTTCTATAACATAAAAATGATGGGTGCACCTATGTTGCCCCTGCAGTATATGGTGTATAATAGCAAAAGAATAAAAATATTCTGTATGACAAAGTAGGCTGGTTAAATGAACTACATAGTACATCCTTATAATAGTATTCTATGCAGCTCTATAAAAGAGACAACCTTTTGTACCTACGTATGGAAAGGTATCTAAGTATCTAAGACTCATTATTAGGTGAATAGAATAAAGAGTAAAATATTTATATTTCACTACAATTGGAGAAATTGGGAAAAAAGGAGAGTGAGCAACAGAGAAGGAGGAGACAGTTTGATTGTATTTGTAGGGCCAGCCAGGTGTTGTGGCAGTTAAGGCTGCTGAATCTGACATGATCAACTTTTGGGTTTAAGTCTCAGACCTGGCAACTTGAAAATTATGACCAGCGCATGTGGTTGTTTCCCCAAAACCCCCAGAAGAGAATGGAAGAGAATGGATTACAGCATGTCCACCCCCCCGGGGGAAATGATTTGTCAATTTTGCTCTCTCTCTCTCTCACTGTCTTTCTCTGGCAAGCGCATACACCCTATAGCAAAAACAAAACAAAACAGAAGTATGCTTATAAGTTAAATACCTGTTTTCTCTGGAGACAGAAATCTTTCCACAGGGAGACCAAGGAAGGGAAAGAGAAAAATCACCTCCTAGGGTGAGTGGCCAAAATCGCCTCCTAGGGTGAGTGGCCACACTAGAGTTCCTTCTCCATTCTTCTCTTGGGATTGGGCACACACACACACACACACACACACATGTGCCAGGCATAAGTTTCCAGCCACTAGGTCCATGACTCAAACTATTAGGAATCCAGTGTTTTAACCACCACTCCAACTGCAAGCCCTAGGAAACTGTCTTTTAGAGAGTCTTGGCTGGTTTTGAATTTTTACCACATGAATATTTTCCATTTTAAATGATCAATATTTTAAAGAGTGACAGAAATTCAAGATAAGTATACCATATGTATGTATCAAAATATGATGGTATTCACTTAGAAAAAATAAGGGATCTGGAAACACAGGTATGCTTTTGTAAGCCTGGGTATATGAAAGCCACTTCAGACACATGGGTATAACAATCAGAGCAATATTTGAATCTCTGGCTTTCTGTCTCCACAGAGTCTCAAAGCAGCAATTGATTCGTCTGTGTTTGTGTGGGAAAGGCAGTGGAACTGGCCCAGCACCGTGGGGATGAGCAGTGGCCCTGCCGTCAGCTTCCATTTGTGAAAATATCCTAGGGCCACAAATTACAAGTTAAACAGGAAAGTTGGTGACACCTCTATGTTTTATTTTCTTATTCGAAAAACAAGAATATTAAAAATTCCAGAATAATATTGTTGAGGATTAAGAAAAAGTCAACATACACATTGTAAGAAAGCAAAATAGTATATACATTTTCTGAAATATACATGCCATGTCAAACTTCTTATGAGATTTTCATTCAAGATTGTCAATCACCTTTGAGAATATAAGTAGGTATTCCAACATACAATCTTTTTGAACATTGTTCAAAATAGACCTGATTTTATCTTCTTTATTCATGTATGTGTAAGTCACATAGACTCACATAGAGTCTCTCAGTTACCAAGAAGTCATCAAGACTCCAAAGCATTTATGTCTGTTTTGACTTTTGCTATTGGCTTTAGTCATTAGGTATTGAAAAATTAATAGTCATTGCATTTTTTCAGTTTAAGGCATCAACCTCACATAGTCGCCATGGTAGATTTAACCTTAAGATGGTTTTTGTTATTTGTTTGTTTGTTTCTTCTGATCCAAAATCTCTTTATTTGAAAGAACTAAATATTTCTTACCTCTCTCCATAAGATGAAGCAACGTAATAGAGTAGTTGAAAAAACTGAACTGCACAGTTTAAACTTTTTTAAATTTTATCACATACTTACATTTGGTTGAACATTGGCAAGTCAATTTTTTTTCTGTGTGTTGCTGTTTACCATAAATAAAATGGGGCTAATAATACACTTATTTATCTCATATTATTTTGATTAAATGATTTAATCTATAAATTAGAAAAATATCTAATAGTAATTATAAATCGAGCATTTTCTTTTTTATGTTTTTTGTTTGTTTGTTCATGAGTGAGAGAGACAGAGAGACAACATCCCCAATATGCTCTTCATGACCCAATCCACTCCCAGCCTCTGCCAGCTCCAGATTATGGCTACACACATGCCTGGCATAGTCAGGGAGGCCTGTGGATACAAACCCATAAGCTTCCCTTGTGGATCCATCTCATAGAGTCACATTTTACTGTTGTCCCACCATCTGGCCCTGAGGTATTTTTTTGTATAATTTCTCTGTCTCTCTTTGTATTTGGAGATGGTAGATACTAAGTTTCCCTAATTCATATGGTTTCATTGTTCATATATTCTGAAAACAGCTCCTGTTGAGTGCTTAGAATGTTTAAATGACCTGATGACTTTTATCTTGTCTACCTCTTCATCTATTTATTTTTTAAGAGGCTGAACTTAGAGCAAAATCAGCCTGAGTTTATTACCAAGGATACCTTGATTGAATTCCAGATTGCTAAAATGTATAACCTCAACAATATTAATGTATTAATGTAGCATTTATTTATACCCTTGATTATGTAAGGGTAATAGTGTCTATCTTGGCAATTTTTTTATGAACATTGGATTACACATTCTATGACAAAACCAGCTTATGCAGTTCCTGGTTACTGCTGTCTCTCCCTTAAGCTTTCTATGGTTAGAGTGCTATGTCCTTTTGATACCAAGTGGTATGCTAAAGGATTTTTCAATCCAGGCATGAAAAAATGTTAAAAATGGAATGTATTAAACTTCAAAGGATTCATGCAAAGATGTGCTTAGAAAATGAAAATGTAAAAACTATAAACATTGTTTTTCAACATATGTCCCATCAAGTTCAAGATCAAGTTCAAGATAGGAGTCCAGTGATGTATCCTTTATAGTGGTCCCTCAAGACACTTGTAAGTGATGATGTTATCCATTTTCTTCATCCTTAAAGAACAGGAGGCCCTGGGAATTTAACTACATCAATGTAGTGTTGTTTTGAGAGATTTTTGCTATAGGACGTGTGTGTTTGCTGGAGAAACAGAGACAGGGAGACAAAAAGTGTGATATCAGCACCCTCCCCCCTCCAGGGGCCATTGTCATGCCACATCTTTTCTCCTCCATTCTCCTCTCAGATTTTTGGGCACATATATGCAAGTGCTCAGTGTGAGTTCCAAGTGACTGGATCTGTGGTAAACGTGTTCAACCACGTGGGAGTCCAGCACCCTAACCACAACACCACATGTTGGCCTCTGTTTAGTATTTTTTTTTTAATATCATTAATTGGAGAAAAAGGAGTGCTCTTTTAAAGATAGTAAGATTAGGAAACAAGTCAGAAGAAACAAATTAAGGACTGTAGAGTGGATGCCTAATGATTTTCCATTGGCATGTCCACAAAATGGTGGTTTTCTAATGAGAGGAACGATCAGGAGTATGACTGTTGTTGTGAAGGATTGACTAGGAAAGCTTTTCTGCGGTCTTTTCTCCAACTAAAGCTTTTGCTGAGTTGTTCAAAATACTCTCATAATAAGCAGCTGATAACATTCTTTGGCCCTCCAGAATGTCAAAAAACAAAATAAGTTGATCATGCAAAAAAAAAAAAAAAAAAAAAACTACTGCTATGACCTTTGCTCTTGACCAGTCCACTTTCACCGTGACAGAACACTTCCTCTTCTTAGTAACCATTGCTTTGTGCTTTGTCTTCAGGGTCATAGTGGTAAAGCCATGTTTAACTTCCTGTTATAATTCTCTGAAGAAACACTTCAAGATCTTCATGCCACATTGAAAGCTTTGCTGTCACCTGTAGCGTACCTGAGAGGAACAATTTTGGTACTCATTGAGCAGACAGTTTGCCTAATTTCATGATTCATTCAGAGTTGTGAACCATCATGTTGACTGTGGTTTTGGTTGTGAATTGTCTTGTTCCATTAGGACGCAAAAAGGTGAATAATTTCCTTCACAAATTGATTTGTGCTGCCACTACTGGTGTCATCTTCAACATCATCTCGTCCTTTCTTAACACATTCTTCATTTGTAAACTCCAGATTTGGGGAGGCCATTGTCAACATGAAGTTTTCATGAAGCATCAGTAGTGTCACCGTTCTTCCACTCAAAGTTCCCCATAAATTTGATGTTTGTTCTTGTGTCAGTTTGAGCAGGATTCATGGTGCCCTGATAGGGATCTTTTCAAACTGAAAAGTTATGTTACCTAGGTCCTCAAGCTAGATGTTGTTCAAGCATCTTTTGCCATATAAGTGCAAAAAAATGAACTCTATGCATAGCTCTTTCATAATAGGCATTTTTTGTGACTTTTATACAAGGGGGTCTTCAAGAAGTTCATGGAAGATAGAGAAATAGATTCTAACCAAATATAATATTTTATGTTTAAACTAGTAACATGTCAAATTCTTTGTTTCAGAGTACTCATGATAATTTTCTATAGATAGATGATAGAATGACCCAATGTAAACAACATAATAGGCAAAATGAAGTGCTCCTTTTCACATTGAAGAGATGTCCCATCATAATCTCCTCTCCAAAGACATAAGTCTGAAAGGTAGACATGTAGTGATATTGTCTCTGAAATGCTTAAAAATATGCATTTTTAATACATGCATTTTTAAAGAATTATTTATTTATTTAAGTACACTTGTTATAATTATCATTATTATTATTATTTTATTTGACCAGAGACAGACAGAGAGAGAGAGACAGAAAGGGAAAGCAAGAAAACAAGCTGCCAGGTTCGGGACTTGAACCACATTTGGCCATTTGAGAATCCAGTGCCTTTCCCACCAGTCCCTGTAATGTATATTTTTAAACATTAAAAACTAGTGCTGCCCCAAGAATTTACAGTTTTATTAGCTTGCCTGCAGAAGAGGTGGATTTTCCTACTTCTTTTACTCACGTCATTATAGCTACATCCTTCTTTAGAATTTGATGGAAATTATTTTCAAAGGCAATATCTTCCCAAAGAACAAAACAATTTCTATGCACTTATATAATACTGTTCTTCTCACTCTATCAAAAATGTTTGTTTCTAAATATGTGTACTTAAATAATTTTTAAAATGGAAAATCATTGAAATAATATTTTAAATAATTTTGTCTCAACTACGTAATAAATGAATTGATAGCTCTTGGTGTTAAAAAAAGTTACTGTAGCAATAAAAAAGAGAATAAAAAAAGCAAATTATATTTTAGAACATCAAAAATAAGAAATACAGTAAAACAAGTGATGATATTTAGTTTATTAAATTTTATTTTCCTCTAGTGCAGCGAAATTATATTTTATTCTTTCTTTTCAGACATTCCATATATCTTCGTGTAGTGTAGTTCTTAAATTGGATAGTTTCTACAATATGAATTGTGAACTGAACCTGAAGAAACTAAATAGAATAGCTCCCTGGGAAATTTTCTTATTTAAACTCCCTTTCCTGGATTTTCTTTCTTTTGTTTCTGTAAAAAGGAGAGGCCGAAGCAAACAACCTGGATTAGACTCTTTCAGTTCATAAAATTAAGAAGTCTTATTCTCATCAAAAGTTCCTAATTCAGGAAACACTCAAAGTGTTAATAAAGCTTTCAACTTTAGAGAATAATTTCATCTCTTTGATTTTCCTGTATGAGTTTCAGAGAGTAATTTACTATCCTTATATATCTGATGTTACATCACTCAATGTTATGTTTTTTTGTTGTTGTTGTTATTGTTTGTTTATTAAGTTTTTGCTTCAGGGCATGCATACTCACTGGAAAGAGTCAGAGAGAGAGGGGGAAAGTGAGATTCCCCCCCACCCACCGCAGTGAGGTTGTAATTTTTCTCTCTGGATTTTGGTCATGCACACACATTGCATACAGTGTGATTTTCAAGCTTGTGGGTCTGGAATTCCAACTGCAGAGTGGGCCATATGGATATAGTCACTTTAACCTCTATGCCACCTGCTGGCCTAAGAATATGTTTCTTTATTGTGTTTCCTTTACATGAGGAAGTTAAATGTACAAGTAAATCTTTAAACTGCATATTCTTTATAATGTCCAGAAATATACCTTTCTGTAGGAATTCAGATTTCCAACAATGGGTTATAAAAATAGAAGTATTTTTATATTAGACTTGTGTATACCCACAAACTTACATTACATTTTAATATCTTAAAAAGTGAAAACTAATTAAAAAGCACTTTGCATAACTGGCTTACATTTTACATTCATTAAGTGTTGAAATAGCTACTGTAACAATCTTCAAGTTGACCTTGTGATTGCATGTGTAAGAGAGAGAAAGAGAAAGAGATGAAAGAGAGGATAAAGAGACCCAGATGACTTAGGATTCAGTTCTCAAACGTTATCCCCTGCATATCAATATTGGAATAGAACTCACAAAAATTTTGCCTTCATTGATATCTTTTAAATTATTGATATTCCACCTGGATATTTCTTTTTCCTGTTTCTTTTTTTTTTAATTTTTTTTGAGAGAGGTATTTGTCACAGAGCACATGTATTAGCTGGAAAGACAGAAAGAGACTGAGAGACAGAAAGTGAAAAATCACACCCCCCCCCAAGGGGGATGGCCACACCACAATCCTTTCTCCTTTATTCTTCTCTTGGGATTTTGGGCACACATCCACACATGCCCAGCCTGAGTTTTAAGTTGGGTCCGGGACTCTAAGGCTTTCAACTATGTGGGAGTCCAGCAACATAACCGTTACTCCATCTGCTGGTCCCCCCACCTAGATATTTCTAATAGAGTCAAGGGAATCTGGTGCATAATTTTGTTCATTACAATGTTTTGTGAATGGTTTTTACTGGTTTACTATCGACACTTTTTTTTTAATGTTATCTTTTTTTCCTCTTTCTTCTTCCTAATTATGAAAGAGACAGACGAATTAGACAATAGCCAGAGTTAAAAATATTGTTACAGAGCACTTCATGTTAATTACTACAGTTGAATTTCTATAGATTTATTGTTCAAATAATTATTTAAATGTTGCCATCAGATGTGGTGTTGGCCACATAATTCTTTTTGGGGAGGAGAGTAAAGAGGGTCAAATACTCAATTAATAAAATGTGTAACACATTCTAATTGCATTATTTAGTTATGATACTATTAATTTTTCTGTACTACAATATTATCAGGCTAAACAAATTCCATATCATTATGCAGTTCAACAGGCATTATATCAAGAATGAAACTTAGGGTTGGGCACCTTTAGGTACACGTTCAAGTTCACGCTATGAATGGGACCTCCTTCACAGCTAAGAGTCTTTTTTTTTTTTTTTTTTTTTTTTTTTGAGAGAGATTTTCACTGTAGGGCACGTGCGCTCGCCAGACAGACAGAGGGAGACATAGAGACAGAAAGCGAGAAATCACCCCCCAGGGGGGATGGTCACGCCGCAATCCCTTCTCCTCCATTCTCCTCTCGGGATCTTGGGCACGCACGCACACGCACCCGGCGTGAGTTTTAAGCCACCGGGTCCGGGACACGAACCGCGGTCGACTACGTGGGAGTCCAGCGACATAGCCATTATGCTAACTGCTGGTTCCCACAGCTAAGAGTCTTAAGATGGACAGTTCTCACACTGTACTCGATAAATATGGACCAGTATTTTAAGAAAATAAGAGGCATTTATTTATTTATTTATTTATTTATTTATTTAGAGAGGTTTTTACTATAGGGCGCGTGAGCTCGCCAGAAAGACAGAGAGAAACAGAGAGATAGAAAGTGAGAAATCACCCCCTGGGGGGATGGCCACGCCGCAATCCCTTCTCCTCCATTCTCCTTTTGGAATCTTGGGCATGCATGCACACATGCCCAGCATGAGTTTAGGCCACCAGGTCCAGGACTTGAACCCTGGTCGACTACATGGGAGTCAGGAACATAGACATTACGCTAACTGCTGGTCCCAAGAGGCATTCATTTTTTTTAAATTGGATAGTTCAAATCAGTTCTCCCTTTCTGCAGCTCCCTTAATTCTTTACTGAAGGTAAAGATTAAAAAATGGAGACCATCTCTATAATGTGATGCCCATGTTTTGCAATTAGTAAAAATTATTAGGCAATTAAATCTTTATTCCATTTTAAAACTATAATATGGCATGATTTGTCTAAGTTTATATTGTTAGCTACCCCCCAAAAATACAAAAATTACTCATTATTTTTACTCTGATATGTCAAGTTAAATTATGTTTCATTTTACTACTTTATAGAACAATATTTTTCTCTAGAATTTATAGCTGTGAGTAGCTTGATGAAAACCATTTCTTTATACTTTTCAAAAGTGCTTTTCATCTGGTATCTCTAACTATACCTGAAATTGTTATATATATATTATTCATTTGTCCCTTAAACTGACATTTCAATGACTGACTGGGTTTGTGATAATTTAAAGTGCTTGGGATATCATCAGTAAAAACTACATGTTATTTTTTCAATTAATAGAATAAGAGCATAATTTCAAAGACCTACGTATTTTCCATTACCTGCTTTTGCATAAGATTGTCAAACATTAAAGTACTAAGCAAGCAACTGAAGTTTTCTTATTCTTATTTTCTCTTATACCCCTTTCCGTGTTAAGTCTTGTCCTCTCCTGTGACATAACTGTTTTGGAAGTTTCTCCCACACTGCCTATCATTGATTCTTTCCTCTGCACTCCACCATTTATAAAATGAGCACACCAATATCAATTAGTCTAGAAACTGCTTGTTATTTTTTGACCTTTATAAAGGCCAAGGCCTCTCATTTATTTGTCTCAACTGCGTACTTGACAATATTGTTTTTTTTTGATGGAGGGTCATGGGTTGATTGTGATTTGATAACGTCGAATTTTTTTTTCTCAATTTTGTAACTCAATGAACTTTTGACAATTCCAATTTATTGAATATGTACCAATGCTTCATGACTTGACAAGCTATCTCTATATCCATTTCTAATTTTAAACTGAAACATACACATGCCTCCACATAATTCTGAAATCATTATATCTGCCCAATTTTTACTCAGCGCAATTTGCACTGAGCCCTCTTGGTCTCCTTCCACACTACATGGTCACGTTTTTCTCTATCTTCTACATAGACTGCTATCTATTTTCTTTAAAAAATTAGAGATATAGATAAGTAATTGATAAATAATCAAAGGAGAAAAATGTTCTGCATTTGTTGAGGGTATCAATGTAGTATCAATTTCCATTGATATTTTATTTGTGACCAAAAAAATAGAGTTCTAGCACTTTCTGACAGAAAAAGATTGAATAGGTTAGTACATTCTAGGTATTGTAACATTTTTTATTAGGCTGAACCATATGAAACATCCATTTTTATAGGGTAAAAACAGTTGAATATCAATGATTTTATATAGCTGAGTATGACCTACATTCGAATAATATTTTAATTTCTCCTTCTAGCTGTCTTCACTCTCTACACAGTATTAAACATCTAATGCTAGCTCTATATCTTCATCTGGAGGTCCTATCTGCTCTGCAGGAGATTTCTGTTAACATGTAGCAATCGATCACAAATGTAAAACCTTAAAACAATATCCATTTATTATCTCACAATTCTGTTGAAAGACAGTACTGACAGGCTCTCCTGTGTTTACTTGCTATATTCTCATGAAGCCATCATCACAGTAATGTCTTGTTGTTTTTTGTTTTTTTTTTTAAGAGAAAGTTGTTTTTGTTGTTTTGTTTTGTTTTGCTATAGGGTACGTGCACCTGCTAGAGAGACAGAGAGACAGAAGCCAAGAAAGGCCATCCCCAGGTGGGAGGGCCATAGTACAATCCCGTCTCTTCTTAGGATTTGGGTGTGCACACAAACATGCCTGGTGTGAGTTTCAAGCCTCCTGGTCTGAGACTCAAACTGCAGAGAGCCATGTGGGAATATAGTGGAGGAACCATTATACTGCCTGCTGGGCACATCTTGGATTTATTTTTATGTGGCAGCTCTGGGGAAAAATTTACTTCTATTAGCATTGTTGATAGACTACAATTTCTTACAGTTGTAGTACTAAGCTCTCATTTACTATCTTGTTTCCAGACAGAATGTCAATTTCTAAAAATTTCTGCAGGCTGCTCACATTCTTGTTATGTAGCTTCATCAACTTTTGTTTATTTTTGCTTTTGCCATAGGACGTGTGCTCATAGAAGAGAGACAGAGAAAGTGAGAGGAAAAGTGAGAAATCATCCCTAGGGGTAATGGCCAGGTTACAGTCCTTTCTCTTTCATTCTTCTATCAGGATTTTGGGCACACATGCAACATGTGACCAGCATGAGTTTCAAGGTATCAGGTCCAGGACTCAAACCATGGTCAGCCATGTGGGAGTCCAGTGCCAGAACCACCATGCCACCTGCTGGACCTGCAGCTCCATCATCTTTAAGCTAGCATAAAATTATTTTTTGCTTCAAATCACTTAGATGTCCCTTTCTACCAGTAATCAAACTCTTCTTATAAAGGGATGAACAATTAGATTAGGCCCACCCAGATCTTCCTCTCTCTGTATAAGATAATATAATTACCAGAGTGCTATCTCATCACATTTATATGTTTCAACTTTACCCCACAGGAAGACATCATATAAGAGTGAGAGTCATTGAGGGGCACACTTTAGAATTTGATCTACCATAGGCATGTGACAATTAGTATACTTAAAAGTGAAGTGCTGACCTTCATTGTCAATCTTTAGTTGTCTGTGTGAGTGTGTGTGAGTGTGTGTGTGTATGTGTGGGTGTTTTAGAAAGATTTTTTATAGGCTGCATGTGATCTCTGGAGTCACATAGAGAGACAGAGAGACAAAAAAGCAGGAAATTACCTTCTCACGGGGAACAGTCATGCTGCAATTCATTCTCCTCCATTATCCTCTCAGGATCTTGGGCATGAACACGGACATGACTGGCATGAACATTAATCCACCAGGTTCAGGACCTAAACTGTAGTCAGCCATGTGAAAGTCCAGCAGTGTAACCATTATGCTATCTTCTGGTCCAAATCTTCTTTTCTTTAATAAGAATTATTTTATTATTTTATTTTATTTATTATTGCTAATTTTTTTTTAGTTTGACCAGAGAGAGAGGGAGAAAGAGAAAGAGAGAGAAAGTGAGAAAGCCAGCCACCAGATTTAGAACTTCAACCATGGTCAGTCATGTGGGAATCCAGAGCCTTAACCATCATGTCACCTGCCAACTCTTGTTAATTTTGATTTTAAAAGAATTATATATTTAATTTATTATTATTATTTAATTTATTATAGGGCACGTGAATTCACTGGAGAGGGAGTGAGTTAAGGGAAAGGAGAGAGCAAAAGAGAAAGAGAGAGAGAAAATGCAAAAACAGGCCACCTGGTTCAAGACTTGAATCAAGGTTGGCCATGTGGGAGTCCAGCACCTTAACCACCAAACCACCTGCTGGTATGATTTTAGATTCCTTAGTGTTTGATAGTATGTTATGGCATTCACAGAAAAAAACATTGTGCCTTAGCCATCATTGTGTGTACACTCTCTGCAGTTAAGCCCCAGGTGTGCATGTTCAGTCAGCCCACCACCCCCCACTCCCCAGAACTTCCTATTTATTAATGCATGTGAAGAGAATTGAGCCTCACTGGCCTTTCTACAGACTCTCATATGCAGATTTTTATCTTTCTGGTCTTGGTTTTTGATTCCAATCTCCACCTCAATGCTTCTTTCTATGCCTCTTTTGATTAGATGACATGCTGAGACTTCTTTGGACTTTTTGAGACTGATTTTCATAATTTCCTCTCACATTGATTTTAAACATATATGTAATGTCACCAAAGAAAACTCCTGAGGCCAAACTTCATTCTTTCTGACCTACTCTGCCAACCAGATGTGATATGGGGAATTCAGATATTTGTTTCCTGAGATTTATGACTCCAAATCTTCTCATCACACTCTGAGAGTCAGCCTTCTCCAATCCATCTCCATTAAAAATAATTTGCTATGGGCGAAAAGAGCGCCATGAACAGATGTTTATATTTACACCACAAATACCAGATGTCGCTGCAGAATAGCTGGTGCTGTGCTTTTAGGCTCCCCTGACCTAAGTAAACTTTCTATTTCTTTCCTAGATGCAACTGGAAGTGTTCATAAAGAGGAAACTGCCAGAAGCTGTGCTATATCTATTTTTTTCTATGATTGCTGTGATCCAATTACACACAATGCCTATCTTTTTTCTTTGACTATAGAGTGCATGATCACTGGAGAGAGAGAGAAAGAGAAAACACTCCCTGGGGCCATGATCACACCACAATTCTTTCTCCTCCATTTCTTCATTCTGTTGGGATTTTGACCATGCTTTACATGTGCCTGATGTGTTTTTCAAGTTCCTGTAGTAGGGATTCTAACTGTGGTCAGCATGTGGGAATCTGGCTCCTGTAGCCACTAGGATACAGGGTAACCCTTGTCTAAAGCTTTTGTTTGTTTGTTTGTTTTTTAAATGAATGCACCATTTCACTTTCCCATCCCTCATGACCTGCAGATTAGTAGAACTCAACAGGACACTGATGAACACTTACGTTGCCATACATTCATAGGAGAATATGGCAGATGTACTCAACTTGCCAATCAGAATTGTATGTAACAATTGTATATAACAATATAACAAGGTTTAGTCCATCTTTCTGACTACCATACTGAATAATTTCTAAACAATAGAACTCTAAGGTTCAGGAACTGTTTCTGGTAAATCTTCTTACTGGCAAATTCTGCAGTGTAATGATGCAGGGCATCACATGGCAAAAACTGGCATTGAGTCTGTGTCTCTGTCCTATTCATGCTTCTTTTTTATTCTCTTAGAATTATTTATTTATTTTTAATTTGCTATAGATGTGTGTTCACCAGGCAAGCTGCCAAATATGGGACTTGAACCACTGTTAGCCATGTGGGAGTCCAGCACTTAACCTCCATGCCATCTGCTACTGGCCCCTATAATACTTCTTTTTTAATTGAGATATTTTTGCTATGGGGTGCTTGTGCTCCCCGGAAGAGACAGAGAGATAGAAAACAAGAAATTTCACCCCTGTCCCAGGGGAATGGCCACACTGCAATCCCTTCTCTCCAGGCTCTTCTCAGGACTTTGGGCATGCACACACATGCACCTGGCATGAGTTTGAAGTTACCAGGTCCGGGAATCAAACTGTGGTTGTCCATGTGGGAGTCCAGCAATAACCATTATGCCATCTGCTAGTCCTCATTGCTTTTCTTATATACCCACCCAATATAGTCATGAGTATCCCACCCTGATGACCTTATGCTATCCTAATTATCACAGAAGCTCACCCTTCTATACTATAACTGGACTAAATTTTTACCTTGCTAATCCCACCATAACCAAATTTCAACACATTAATGTTGAGGGGGGCATATTCGTATCACAGCTGTACTCTTCTAGCAGTTGCATTCTATTCCACTCAAGCCATGAATGTAATTATGAGAAAACATAGGTCTCTTATCTCCCATTCTCTATGGAATGACAGAAACATAATTTCTATAAGTCCCAATAAGCAAATGCAAATGCCCTAATGACATTGACTAAGCTCCTTCCTAACATTTTTGTCGTACTATTTAACTAGTTAACCCCAGGGCTTAAAAACTAGGCCATCACTTGTTATAAACAGAATTGAATTCAGTCTCTCGCTCTCTTATTGTAATGGCCTCTCTCACTGATTGCAACAAACCTGAATAAGTCTTCCTTGCCTAATTCTACCCAATATTTCTTTGACAATATAATAACTTCTTATAATTTATTACTCTGAAATAAAATAGATTTTCTACTCTGTGACCAGAAGCAGTAAGAAACTCGATCTCCATACATGAAATAACTATCTGCTAATTTAGTAGGATTCTAATGTTACATAAAACACAATATCTGTAACCTTCTGTTCAATGACCACATTTGTTAATATGATCTTAATTCAATTAATCTTGTTAAGAATGATTATGTTCTGATTACAGATTCTAATTTTATAAGATATGATAGCACTAAAATGTGCTCATACCATATGTTCACCTTGGTGATTGAGAAAATAAGTCTTGGGTTTACATAAATATTACATAAAATATTCTGTCTAGATTTATGATTACTTAAATATTCAAAAACATATTTGTATGCTTTTTATAAAAGTATCAAATTCATATTTGATGCCATATTTAAAATGCCCTGAAATATTTGAATAGGTCCACCCTTTCTAATTATAGATATATCTTTACAATGTAAATATATCTACTTCCTAGAAGCAATAGTAGATATTTTTTCTTTTAATGGAATAGAAGAGAATATAAAATACAGATACAGTCTTTTTTTTTTTTTTTTTTTGGAGAGGTTTTTGCTATAGGGCACATGTGCTCACCAGAAAGACAGAGAGATAGAAAGCAAGAAATCACCCCCAAGAGGGGATGGCCATGGGCAATCCCTTCTTCTTTATTCTCCTCTCAGATGAGAGGAGATGGTCCCAAGATAGTCTTATAAATATATTTGTAAATGGTTACAGTTATAATGAGGGAGGATCAGCTTCTGGGTTAAATCACCTAGAAAACTCAAACTCATGCCGGGCGGGTGCCCGAGATCCCAAGAGGAGAATGGAGGAAAAAGGATTGCATTGTGGCCATCCTCCCTGAAGGGTGTTTTCTCACTTTCGGTCTTTCTGTCTCTCTCTGTCTTTCTGGTAAATGCATACACCCTATAACAAAAAACTCTCAAAAAGAAAAAAAAAAGAAAAAACAGAAAGAAAGAAATCAAATAGTAGGTATTGCTAAATGAAAAGGTAATACTTGAGTATTAGTTACTTTATAATTTATTCAATCATCCTATCTGCTTATTCTTCACATTGTATAAGGCACTGCAAACTTTTCATGGAAACATGGAATTAAAAGATAAAAATAAAAAAAAATAAACTATTTCTCAAGATAATTTCCATCAATTTCAAGACATGTTTGTAAGCTATATTACCAGTCATTTAACCTATTCTTAAAGAACTGAGGGTCCTAGGAAATTATTAATGTCACTGCTGTCTCTTATATTATTAGCTAAAGGAAAATTACTATTTAAGACTAGGTATAAAAATAACTAAGAAGGACCCTAATCAGTACTGTAAGGAAGATGTCCTATGAAAAGTCTCATAACATTGGCCTCATTTCATGAGAGGAAAGAAGTATTGTCATGGTAGAGAAGAAATCTCTGATGAAGCTTTCCCAGGTCTTTTTCTGGTAAAGCATCAGCTAACTGCACAAAACACTGTCGTAATAAGCAGATATTATTGCTCTTTGGTTCTCTAGAAGTCAACAAACAGATTAAGTTGAGTATCCCATAAATTGTCACCATGACCTTTGTTCTCAAACAGTACACTTTTACTTAATTGTACCGCTTCTTCTTGGTAGACATTGCTTTGATTGGACTTTGTCTTAAGAATCATTGTCTGGCCATATGTAATCTCCTGTTATAATTCTCCAAAGAAACCCTTCAGGATCTTTAGCCCACTGTTTACAAATTTCTGTTAAAAACTTTACTCTTGACTGCAGCTAATCTGGGAGCAAGATCTGGGCATCTATTGAGCGGAGAGATGCTCAACTTGTGTATTGTTTAAGCTGAACCAACTGAGATGTCTATGGCGTTGGCTATTAGTCCTGCTGTGAATTATCCATCCTCTTAGCAGGGCTGGAATAGGACTAATTATTTTCTGACAAATTTAGTGGCTATTCTGCCATTGCTGCAGATGTTATCTTCAATGTCATCTCATTCTTTCTGAAAATGAGTTACCTATTAGTAAACTGCTGACTTTTTCAGGTTATTTAACCAATGAGCTTTTCATAAAGCATGGATGATTTCATCATTCTTCCACACAAACTTCATTATGAATTTAATGTTTGCTTTTGTTTCAATTTTAATAGAGTTCATATTTCTCTGATGGGGGATCTTTTCAAATTCATTTCTTATCCTCCAGTGATGGAAAATAGTTTCTATTCACACATCTTATAGTAAGTGTATAGCTTATTTTACTCCCAAAACTTGGAATCCGTGCATGTTTTTTAATGTATATTCCATAAACGTTTTAAAAACTCACAATATGCAGCTTCTTTATTTTACTTTTTAAAAGTAGAATTTATGTAAAGTTAAACTACATTAATGTATGTGGTTCAATAAACTTTTAATGAGGCTCTCTCTAGACAATATGCTTCTTTCTTTTTCTTTCTTTATTCTCCATTTATTTATTTATATATTTATTTATTTTAAAATTTGTCAGAGGGTGCATGTACTTACTGGAGAGAGACAGAAAGAGAGGGGAAAACCAAGAAAGCAACCCTTAGGGGCATGGTCACTCCACAATCCCTTCTCCTCCATTACTCCAACAGTTGGGGATTTGAGGCACACATACACACAGGTCTGGTATGTTTTTTTACACAACTAAATCCTATACTTAAACTTCCCAGTTGGCCATATGGGTTCTAGCTAACTTAACCTCCAGGCCACAGGCTGAACTAAGAGTATGTTTCCACATAAGCAGAAACATTGCAGAAAAGAAAAGTGGAAAGCCAAAGAGAGAGGAGGGATAGAGCTAGAATAAGAAAGTTTAAAGCAGAAGAAAGATACTGTAAGAAATAAAGAAAATAATATATTTTTCTAATCAGATTAAAATGTTTAGTGGCATTTATAAGGCTTAATGAGCCCTATAGGTTTACAGAGAGCACATAATTTCGATCAGATTTATTTTCTTCATGTGAAAAACATGTCTATTTCAATAACGATATTTACTGCAGTGTGCTTATTCTGTTGTTGGCTAATCTTACATATTTATCTGATAATAGTTTAGTATTTGTTTTGTAGGGAAGAAGAAAATGTCTATATTTCCAACTGATAGATTATTGCTCCAGAAACTAATATATTTTATTTGTAAATAAAATGATTCACCCAATTTTTTTATTTGCTGATATTCTACTTTACATAATGCAGTAAATGGGTGACCTACAAGTAATACACTTTAGACGTTCTCACCTCAAATTTAAAACTTCATGCAGGAGAATATTAAGGTGTAGATTATATGTGTAGTGTATATATACATATATATTTTTTATATATGTATGTGTATGGTATCTCTGTATAGAAAAGATTTCAAACTGTTTCTAGAGAAATATAATTAAAGCACAAGTTTATTTTAGTGCAAAAAATTGAAATCATATCTAATTTTTTAATAATACTCATTTTTCATAAATATCTTGAAGACTACTTGTATGAAAGATATATATATATATATGTGTGTGTGTGTGTATGTGTGTGTGTATGTATGTGTATGTGTGTGTGTATATATATATATATCATATATCCCTGGTAACTTTCTTCATCATAAAATAATATGTGGATATCTCTTCCTACTTATTTTTCTCTGTAAGATAACAAAATGGTGGGTTACATATAAGGGGAATGTGTATGTCTGTATACATATATACACACATATATAAAACTGTCATTACATATAATATAATGTAGTTTTTATATGTATGTATGTGTCTGTGGGTGACAGTATAAGTATTATGTAAACATTCCACATTGAATAAAATAAAGATAGACTAGATAGACTAAGGAATTGTAACATTCCAACCATCAAGATTTAAAGAACTATCATTTATCTTGTATATGACTGACACTGAATAGCAACCCATATATATATGTATATACACATACATATACACACACACATATATATGTCAGAAAGGCTTAGATATAGTCCTCAATAGTATGTGTAATAGGTGTTCATGGTGCTGAGTAAGAAAACTGTTAGACACGTAAATTACTTATGTACAGTATAATCACTCAGATTCTGATATTTCAAATGTTTATCTTCAACAGAGATGACTTTGCTCTTGCAAGTAAATGAAACTGACATAGGGTTGCCCAAGGAGATAATATATATGGCATTTCAGTTTCAATGTCTAAAAAGTCTTCTCATTTTGCTTAAGAATTTTGAGATATATATACACAGCCAAACTTCTAAATATATAAAACTAATTCTGATCTCAAAAACCTAAAAGAAGAAAAGCATACTCACCCAAACCCATTAAAAAACTATCTCAGTGCCTTTCATGAGTGAGCAAAATTTTTGGCAATGTCCCAAATGGTTAATGTTTTAGATTGTGTGAATTCTATAGACTCTCTCAACTAGTCAGTATATTCAACATTATAGTGTGAAATTAATGACAAATAAATAACCAGGGCTGTGTTCCAATAAAACTACTTATGAACACTGGAATTAGAAAATTATTTTCACATGTCACACAGTATAATTCTTCTTTTGATTTTGTTCAAATAACTAAAAGGAAAAAAAAAGCCATTGTTCCTAGACCATGAACTGTTTATTGTATAAAGACTGCCATCTTTTTTGGAAAGGGTGATTTAACCTATGAGCCACAGTTTGCTGATCCTTGTGTTACGCAAGTCCTCCACTAAACAAAAAAATGGCAAGGAATACAAGCAGGTAAGAAAAAAATATAGTCAAGAGACAGATCAATCAACAGTAAAAGAGTCAAATATAACACAGATGTTGGAACTCTCAGGCAGGGAAATTGAAATGACCACAAATAATGTTAAAGGTCTTAATGAAAAAAGTAAACATTTGAGATCCATGTATTTTTAGCATGAGGTTAAAGCTATAAGCACGAACCAAATGGAAATGCTAGAAATCAAGAAACAGTTAAAAGAGGATAAACGATGTATTTGATTCACTCATCAGTGTGCAAACCAGTTAAGAAAAAAGTCAGGTGAATAAAATTATTCTAACTAAAACAGAATGCTAAGAAAGAGGAAAAGTAAAACCACCACTACCAGAACAGAGGACATAAGAGCTGTAGGCCAATATCAAGCTGCTTAATACGTGCATATTTGGAATTCTTGAAGAAGAAAGAAAAGTAAGAACGATTTTTTAAAATAATGGCCCATAATGTTCCCAAATAAGTGGGACATAAGGTCAGAAAACTAAAAAAAAAAGAAGGAAACAAAATGACATCTAGCTATATTATATTTAAAGTGCTGAACATCAAGCACAAAAAGTAAATTTCAAGATATCAAGTAAAACTAAGTAAATAAATACATAAATAAATAGATATTACCTAAATAGAAATGGGAGTAAGAATTAAAGCCAATTCCTACCATAAGCCATATAAGGAAAAAAATAGAATTTTCACATTGCCTTTGACTATTTTCATGCTACAGTGGCAGGGTTGAGTGATTATAAGGTTTAAAAATAGGAAGTTTAAAAAGCAAAATGAAAACAATATTCTATCCTCATACTAATAAAGGAAAGATGAAGCTGTTATTTATTCTAAAAGTAGGCTTCAGAAAATGGAATGATCAGAGACAGAGGCATGACAAAATCATGAAGGTATTAATTGTCTAAGATGAATGATTCTAACTGCATATGAATCTAATAATAGACTTTCAGTATACATGAAACAAAAGGTGGTAGATCTAAAGGGAAAAATAGTTAACTCCACAATTACAGTTGAAGAGTTCAACATTTCTTTTTTAATATTGATAGAACTTCTAGACAGAAAATCAGTAAAGAAACAGCTGACCTGAATAACACCTGAGCTGAACAGACAACTCTCCAAGGAAGAGTTATAAAGGGCCTAAAGGCATATGAAAAAAAATGTTCAAATGATTCTTGTCATAAGGGAAATGCAAATTAAATCCACAATGAAATACCATTTAAACCCAGTTAGAATGGCTAGGATGAAAAAATAATGAACGAGGGACCAGGAGTTAGTGTGATGGCTATGTTGCTGAACTCCCATATAGTCAACGAACCTGGTAGCTTAAATTTACACCAGGCACGTGTGCATGCGTGCCCAAGGTCTCAAGAGGAGAGTGGAGAAGAAGGGTTTTGGTGTGGTCATCCCCTCTAGGGGGTGATTCTTGCTTTCTATATCTCTCTTTCTGGCAAACTCATGCACCCTATAGCAAAAAAATACTCTCCAAAATAATAATAATAATAATAATAATAATAATAATGAACGACAAGTGTTGGCAAGGCCATGGTGAAAGAGGAACTCTCACACTTCCAGTGGGAATGTAAATTAGTGCAACCTCTGTGGAAAAAAAATATGAAGGATCCTGAAAAATGTACAAATAGATCTATCTTGCTATTTACCCAAAGGACAGGAAAATCCTCAGTCAAAAAAAAAAAAAATTGCACATCCATGTTTATTGCAGCATTATTCAAAACTGCTAAGAAGTGGAATCAAATTAACTGTCCAAAAATTGAAGACAGTGTTGAAAAACTGTGGCACTCATGGAATATTATTCAGCCCTAAGAAACAATAAGAACTTATCATTTGATTCAAAGTAGGTGAATATAGAGGACTTGATGTTAAGTAAACTGAGCCAGACTTTTGAAAGATAAACACTGTATATACCCACTCTATATGTACTGAATGTGTGCCTTCTATGGCAGAAATGGAAATAACTGAATAAATGACAGTAGAGAGGATAGATGTGGATACCAGAGACCGGGGAGGGGAGTGGATGGTAGAGAATGAGTGTTAGAGGTTGAGTAGGAGGAACAAAGGGAAGAAATATTTAACAGACAAATGATTGTGAAGTTCTCTGTTAAAAAAGTTCTGCAATTTATGCTTTATTTTTAAAAAAAATTGAAAAAGAAACTGTGTTCAAACTCAGAGGAAAAAAAAAAAAAGAAAAGAATGCACATTCTTTTCAAGTGTTCCTGGAGCACTACTTGATGCACTGTATTTTGAGTCATAGAGCAAAACATCAAGGATTAAAAGGAATAGATATAAAACAAAGTATGTTTTCAGACTGAAAGGAAACTACTGATTAGTAACACAGTAATATCTTCAACTATTTTAAAATTAAGCCATATGCTTCTGTAGTACAAAGTTCAAAAAGGAAGTTGCAAGAAAAATTTGAATATATTTAAAACTAAATAAAAATTCAAAAAAATACATCAAACTTATTGGGTATAGAAAAGCAATATTTAGTGGGAAATTTATATTATACAATGCTTATGTTAGAAAAGGAAAGTACCTAAGTTCAGCAAACTAAAATTCTACCAAATAACCTATAGAAAGAGAGAGAGAGAGAAAGAGAGAGAGAGAGAGAGAGAACTAGAAAATTAAATCAATCCAATCAGTAGGAAGGATAAAGTAATAATAAGAATAAAAATTAGTGAAATTAAATATCTAAAACCAATGAAGAAAAATTAAAAGATCAATAAAATGGATTAATAAAAACATATAACTAAGACATAAAAAGAAGACAAATTACCAAAACATGAATGAGTGAGAGGCCTTCCTACTGCTCCCATAGACATCAAAAGAGTAAAAAGATCATAGTATAAAAATTCTATGGCAATAAATTGTAAATTTAAATGAGGTAGTCCAATTCCTTGAAAGTTATAAAGTATGTAAATTTACTCAAGAAGAAACAGGTAATGTAATTCATGATGATAGAAAAGTCTAATATCCTGATTGTCAAAAAGGTTACATGAAATATAGATAATATCAAATTTCACAGACATATAAAAATGTGCATGTGAAAACTAGTAAAATTTGACTAAGATATATGCCTGTGTGGATAACATGGTACCAACAGCAGCTTTCTGTATGTATGTGTAACTGTGGTTTATATAAGAGTATCATTAAGGGAATCTGAATGAAATGTATGGTATGGCTTGATCTCTGCTGCCCTCAAAAACAGAAAAGGAAAAAAGAAAAAAAAAGAACACTTCAATCATAACTGAGACCCAGTGAGATGGTATTGGGAGATATTTTCTTTCTTGTAAGGATATGCCATGGTATCCAATTTCCACAAGATAATCCTAGATAATCGTATTTAAAAATGTGGTTTTATCAGTGGAAGATATTTTGATCAACTGGACTGGGGAGAAATGTTTACATATTGAAATGTTCACTTTGTAAGCTAAATAATATGATTGAATATATATATAAATTTAAAATAAAAAATGAAAAAAATTTTTTAGCATAATTACACTGGCAAAGTTTCATTTTCCAAATGCCATTGTCACAAGTCACCGCGTATAAGATGTGGACTTATTTTTTTGGGGGGAGGAGCAACATTCAATTCAGTATATGACATAGTTTAATGGATGAGTAAGTGAGTGAACTTTTGAATAAAGAAAAAAAGAAATGAAGGAGAAAGGACAATTACAGAACACTTATAAGTAATATAGGTAAAAGAATAGAAGAACTGGAAGAATTATTAGTAATATACTAAAGTAATCATTATTACATGGAAGTTCCATGGAAGAATGCTTATGTTAGTGGGTAATTCAAGGAGAAATAGAATATTTTGTAGCCTTGAAATCACCCTTGTAGAATATTTTCTAATTGCTGGATAGTTTCTAATACTATTTTTCTAAAATAATTTATTAATTCTAAATGAGAGAGAGAGAGCGAGAGAGAGAGAGCACGTCCAACAGGCTCATGGCACCACAATCCACCTTAAGATTCAGCCATCTCTGGATAATGGGCACACATATGTTAGGTGTATTTAAGGATGTCTTCAGACATAACCCAGGAACCTTTCCCTGGGAGTAAACTTCACAGAGAACTGGGTTTTACTAGTGCTGCACCATCTGGCCCCAAATTTCTAATATTTTTAGGCATACTTTGAATGATTTTTATGTTAAAAGTATTTGGGTGCTCATCTATTGGTTTGCACTGCTGACATTCTGCTCTGGAATCACATGGGAGGCCTGAGTTTGAATCCCAGAACAACCTGGAGGCCAAGCATGTGGTATGGACCATCCCAGCCACTCAGAGAAACCAGGGTAAGAGGATCACACATCAAGGCTGGTCTGGACAGCTAAGCAAGATGCTGTCTGAAATAGAGGATGTCCAAATGTAATATGGTTTCCAAAGGGAAATCCTGGAAACCTCAATTAATAAATATAAATTCTAGCCACAATGTTAAGAAATATACACACACACATTTAAAAGAACACATAGCCATTTACATATGTTCCTTCTCTAAATCTATTTCTATTTATTTATGGTGATCTCTCTTCATGTCATCTTTTTATATCTCTGTTTTACAACACAATCCATATTGCCTTTTTGAAGAAACCACCTCAAAGAAAGTAAAATAGGAACTGCTGGGTTTATACTGACTATTTTGAGGTTTAGCTACCTGCTTTGCCCATACTTATGTTTGGCAAACCCTGTGCTTTAAAGTAAAATTGAATTTGATTTTACAATTCGGTCTCATTTTTGAATCAATAAACTGTCACAATAAAGCTTAATTCATTCTTGGATAATTAGGCTATTATCTGTGAGATAAAATAACTGTTGTGAATTCAAAATATGTTCATATAGAATTTTCATCTTTCTTGAGACTTTTAAAAAGGTGTCATATGTATATACCTGTTTCTTCAAATTCTTCTAAATGTTCAAGTCCCATCCCCTATCCCTCCATGCACATGTATATTTTTCTCTAAAATTCAGTTTGAGTAGGCACACCTGATATTCTATCAAGGGACTTTATGATTTGAGGTAAATGAAGGAGAATGGTTGGCAGTGTTATGTCCTGGAGCACTATAGATTTCATCTACACTTTTTGCACAAGGAATATATATATTGAAAACAATCATAAATAATTTACTTTCCAGACAGTAATGACTTGTTCTTTGTAATGTTGAAAGGAGTTGTAGTCCAACAGAAACCTACCTTGAGATTCTGATCGGGTTAAATGTGTCCTTTTATTAAATTAGTTTGGGGGGGCATTAACAGATCTTAAGGCTGTTTTATGTTTGCATTTCTCTGTAACTGCATAAAACTGGCATTGCCTTTTGTCACATAGCACCTTGACTGGAGTAGATAAACTTATATGAAGCTCTTTCCCCTGAGCTCGCACAATGTGGAACAGTCCATTATCTATTGACTCTCTGTCACATTTCATAGACCATGGCATAAATATCCAGACTCTATAACATTTCATAGGAATGATCAGTCATATACTCTATTTCTAGTTCAATTCTACTGAACAAACAGGTGCTACTATCTGCAAGAATAAACCACAGTAACATGTAATATAACACATGTATTTACTTCCTATAATAGCATTTCATACTTTTTTGCAGGTCAAAACTGCTTATAACAAACTTCAAGGGGTTTATTTAATAATAGCACAACAAATCTCTGTTAGAAGATATACACAAAACAACTTAGAAACAAATTATTTGAATTACACAAGAAAATAATTTCCATTTCACGTGAACACTAATGTTAACTTACTTAAATTGCAATAAATTTATAATTTTTATTGTAATTTCTTTAACTTCATGGCTTATATTTACGAGGCAAAGTTCAACTGTTTTAGGAATACTCCCCATGTTCATATTATGTTTTGTTCCCATGTTGATGCTAATACCTTTCCTTTTAAATGATTTTTAGAATTATGCTATTTAATTTTATCTATTATTTTTAAAATTTTTATAGTGCACATATGCTCACCAAAGAGAGATAGAGATAGAAAGAGAGAGAGAGGGAAAGTGGGAAATCAATCCCCCCCCCCGCCCCCGTCCCTGGGAGCGATAGCCACACCGCAATCCCTTCTCCTCCATTCTCCTCCCAGACCCTGAAATGCACACACATGCATCCAGCATGATTTTCAGGTTTGGGACTTGAACCTTGATCAACAATGAGGGGGTCCAGGAACGTAACCACTATGTCATCTGCTGGCCCCCAGGTGATAGTATCGTAAGAGGAAAAATTAAGCAGGCTTATAGGTCAAAGAATTTAGTTCATATTATAGATCTTATTAATTCTGCAACCTAAATTCTGAATAATTCCACAGCTTTCATTTACGAATCACTTTATGCCAGTCATGTGTAAATAAATTTGATAAGCAAAAAAAAGAATACAAGGGAACTTAAAAAAATTTGTGAATGACTAGTACTAAAGTTCAATATTATTCTGGTGTAAAATATTTCAAAGTCTATGGGTTTGTTAGGTTGAGAAATATGCAGTCCATGTTTCCCCATCATAAACCGAATTAAAGAACAAGACAAAAGCTAGAACAATGTTTATAAGAGGAAAAAGATAAGGATACATTCCATGGCTAGAGCAGGCCAGAGCCAAGGGAGGCAAGTAGCCCCACTGTACAAGATACATCCCATAGAAGAACCGGCCAGCAGCGAAAAAAGCTACCAGGCCCTGTCTTCCTCTTTTTCGGGTCCCCTTTCATCCTGTTTTCTTTTTGTTTCTTTAGCCAATATATGTGCCTGGTCTTCTCTAACTGGCTACGTTTTCATCCTTGTTTTTCCCATTTCGTTTTGAATTTGGCAAATGCTACAAAGAGAGAGATTGCATGGGCCCTCCTTAACCCTTTTGTGTCTTTGTATCCTAAGCAACACCTAACACATGCACGGTTTCTTTTCATAATAAGTATTTTCCATGAACTTTTTAAAGATGACCCTTCTCTCATATCTGTTTGTTACCACTTTTGAAGATTACCCCTCCCAAATATAAATAATCAAATTATTTCTCAATTGCTTGGTATTCAAAAAGAAAAGCAAAAAGCAGTTGGGTGTCCCCCCGTTTTTTTCTGTTGTCATTTATGGGCAGAATTGCCTCTCTTCAAACATATTAAACCCCCCAAAAGGCTAATATCCTATCAATTCAAGCCTGCCTTAATATCATCTTAAAATTTATTGCACAAATTGGGCATTTATTTTCTTCATATGTATATGGGATGGATAGAGAGGATCATGATGCTAGCTGCTGCAAAAAAAACTTCACAAAAATCCACTCATGTCCATTGAGATCCAAAACAGGTCTTCCTAATTAGAAAGAGACTCTTCTCCAAATTCTAAATAAGTGACTCAGGGTTAACCTATCTTTGACTCAGTCTTCAACATCTGGCTTAAAAGTTCTGAGCTACACTCTGAGAAGAGAGTGTAGAGCTCTCTCATAGAACTGGCTGACAGAAAAGAAAGCTGTATTTATCAAATGTGCAAGAGTAAAGGCCGTATGGTTAGTGGGACACATTTTTATTCACATTTCAATGTCTGGAATTAAGTTACGTGGCCATGTCTATGTGCCACAGAAGCTGGATACTTCAGTGCAACTGTGTGACCAGAAGAGAAGGAAGACAGCTAGACAAAAGGATAACCAGGTTTTCCCCCTATGGTTTGCCAGTTTGGCCTTCTGGCCACCTCATTTCCCAGACAGATGATGATTATTTTTCTTTCAAGGGACTCAGAGCTAATTAAAATAATCTAGGTGACGGTTGCTAACAAATAATAGCAATGCCTCAGTAGCTTG
The DNA here is from genome assembly GCF_000334495.1 of Tupaia belangeri chinensis. NCBI lineage: Eukaryota > Metazoa > Chordata > Mammalia > Scandentia > Tupaiidae > Tupaia > Tupaia belangeri. The sequence continues at coordinate 3,249,030 of NW_006159764.1, forward strand.
ACCCTGTTTAACTTTATTTCTCAATCACAATACCTATCCAACACAACTCAGCAGGGGCTCTGATTATTGAGATCATTTAGGAGACAGATAGGGGGACGTTTCATCCTTCATATGTTCCCACGATCACAATGGCAGTTCCAGGACATGGAACTCATAACTTCTGCCAGCATTCATTGACTACAACACGTCATTTGTCAATCAACTTCCAAAATTGTAGGAAAGTCTGGGCCCTGAAGGAGACAAGTCAGGTCTTAATGACATTCACACAACCCCAAATCATTACCAAAGTCCCAAATATCCAGAACTGTGCCATTCTCAGGTCCAGGGGTTTGCTTGATGATGAATTCTCAAGCTATGAATTAACATGAAGTCATTTGTCCTGCTCATTCAGGATATAATGCCGAACAATGAGAAAACAACCATGACAGACGCTCCCTTGCAGAAGAGTACAAGCTAAATGGTACATACAACAATTGCTAGTTTATAATAGTCATGCAATCCTTCTGAGTACCCTTCATGAAAGCATTCTTCATTGTGGGTAGAAGTTCCTTAATTAGACCCTCATTCTGCTCTGTTGGGAGAAATATATTGCTAAGTCTCTGCAATGCCTTGGGTATAGTGTGTGTGGGTGAGTCTGTGAATGTGCATTCATCTTCCCATCTCAAGTGAAGTCCTTTTTGTTCATCATCCTTCAAAGAATTATCTGAAGTGTTCACCGGGAACTATGCTTCCCTGAAGGCCACACACTTTTCAACTGCTTATGTTCTAATGAAAGTTTAGAGGCAAAAGTATGGTTTAACACTTAAGGAGATGAACCACTATTAATTTTTTTTAAAGAAAAACAGCAGGTATCTGATCCATTTTTCCCTAGAAATTTCTATGGTCTAGTAACCTCACCAAGCGTTTTCCTAGATATAAATTTCAGGTCTGCTTGAGACCTGTTAATTTTATTGGTCCTTTTCATTCTCTTCCAACATGGAGCTTTAGAGAGGAGTGAGAGGGAAAGTCGTTCAGTTTGCACTTGGTCACAAGGCCAAGTGACCTTGTCAAGTGGGAAACTCTGGACATTTCTAACCCAAACAGTTTTTGTCTTGTTTATAAGATGTAGGACCTTAAACAAGTTGGGATTCCCAATCTAATCACTGTACTTTATTCTTTTACATTTCTCCCTGGAAACTGCCCATGCTCATCTCTCTTATTCTAGTAAAAGCAGAATACGTATGTCAAAAACACTACCATTCCATTTGTTTCCAAACACTTTCCACAGAACTGAAGTCTTATTAAGAACACGGACTGCCTACCAAATTGCCAACCATAACAATTGTACCAAATTTAATCATTTCAGGTTTTTAACTGCTGACATCAGTTTCCTTACAGATCACCACTAATTATTTCTGTATGAGTAGTGGCAGCACCCTACCCTTTAATTAATTTGTGTATTTGATTAAAATCTAATGCCTGAAACAAATAACTCTATCATGTAAAGTACAAACAGGGCTAAAAAATATTCTCATTAATATGTCACAAATACATACAAAGAGACTACTCATCTGTAGTCTGTTCTCTTAACATTTGTTTAAAATTCTCCAGACATTCCAGAAGATAAAAGCTAATATTTATGCAAAAACTTTATGTATTTTTTCAAACCAACACAATGCAACACTGTTTTTCTCTTATTCTTCTTCTTTGTGAGCTTATTGGTAAGTATATTTCATTTCTAAGTGTTATGGTTTTATAAATGTGATTTTTATCAACTGTAAGAATAAGAAATATTATTTCATATGTACAGTCTTTATAATTACACAATTCCTTCTACTATTGCACTTTGATTTTTCATGTTGACTCTTGTTATTGTCTAAGGTTCACTTGCTTTCAGTCTGAGAGACCCCTTTCATCATTGCCTGTAAGGCCAGCCTAATAGCAAAAACCGTATCACTTTTTTTGTCTATTTGAGAGTGTCTTCGTTCTGCCTTCATTCTTGAAAGATAGTTTTCCTGGATATGAAATTTTGTGTGACAGTTATTATTACTCTCCTTTGAGCACTTTAAATATATTATCCCACTGTCTTTTAGTTTTATTGTTTTTTTTTTTTTTGGGAGAGATTTTCGCTGTAGGGCACGTGTGCTCGCCAGACAGAGAGAGACATAGAGACAGAAAGCGAGAAATCACCCCCCAGAGGGGATGGTCACGCTGCAATCCCTTCTCCTCCGTTCCATTCTCCGCTCAGGATCTTGGGCACGCATGCACGCACGCCCAGCGTGAGTTTTAAGCCACCGGGTCTGGAACACGAACCGCGGTCGACTACGTGGGAGTCCAGCGACATAGTCATTACACTAACCGCTGGTTCCCAAGTTTTCATTGTTTTCAATGAAACGTGAGCCATTGCTCCACCATGACTCTCTTTCCTTCAAGATTTGCTTTCAGCAATGTAACTATGGTGGTTCTATTTTTGGATCTTTACATTTTATCCTACTTAAAATTTATTGAAATTTCCAGATAAGTAGATTAATGCTTTTTAATAACTATAAGAAGTTTTCAATTATAATTTAAGTATTTTTCATGCTCCTTTCTTTCTTGCCTCTGTTTCTGGTACTCCTATTTTCCATCTGTAGTGTGCTTAATGTTCATTCTTTTTATTTTTTTCTCTCTGTTTTTAGGTTGCATACTTTTTATCATAAAGTTGTCTAATTCTTCTGCTAGTACAAGTGTACTTTGGGGGACATTGTGGTAAATTTTAAATTTCTTTTATTGTTCTTTTCACCTCCATAATTTCCATTTGATTCTTTTAATTATATAATTTTATCTCTTTTTAGATGTTCCATATTTCTTACATTGTCATCAGATCTTTCTTTCCTTCTTTAATATGCTTTACCTTAGTTCTATAAACATATGTGTACTTGCAACCTTAAAATCTTTCTTCTTTCTCTTTTAATCTGACATTAAGTCACTCTGCCAGGCAGTTTTACCTGCCTATTTTGTTGTTGTTTTTCGTGTACAGTTCAAATGTTCCTGTTTCTTTGCATGTCTCATATTTATTTGTTTTTGGAATCAGGACATCTTTAATAATATATTTTAGAAACTGGGTGTTTTGGACATTCTACCATCCCTGGCCTCGTTATTACTTTTCATTCATCCTGACCCTCCTTTCCCCACCCCTGGTCACCCAGTTCCACACACACTGAAAGCTCTAGTGTTGCTCCTCAGGGGCTGTGGCCTGTGTGTGGCCAGTTTCTCTAAGTGACCAGTGACTGGGCAATGCTTTTATGACTCTCTTCCCCTGTACATGCCCTAAAATTTCAATAATTGCTGGCTGACTGCTATGTTGTTATCAAAATTTATTCAAATGAGCCCATCAAATTCAAGCTTCTTTTAAAGGAAAGTTCCAGAAATCAGTGTCTAAAATGTGTTCTGACTCGACTCCAGGAGAGGGGACTCCTATGATGTCTCTCTGAATAAAGACTCCAAGGGCACCAAGTGACTAGATGGGAGCCAAGATGGAAAACTAAGGATTGGGAAATAAAGTGGCCTCATGAATAGGAATGTTTGCAGATGCCAAGATTGGAGATGATGAATGAAGATCAAATAATTGAAGTATTGGTTAAGTTTGTTAATTATCTTGAGCAACCATAAAGAATTTCTGAGCACTTTTAGTCATCTTTCTAAAGAGGATAATGTGAGCAGAAGGGGGCCACTTGGAACCAGTTCTGCAGAATGCATATTTACCTCTGTAAAATGTTCTCATCAAATGCACCAAGTGACTACCTTCTTAGAAATACAACCACCTTGGTCCTAAAGCTCTCCATCTGGCCCAACACCCAGAGAAAAGCCAGAATCCATGTGCATCTGAGGTGGGCCTAGCCCTGCCCCTTTAACCAGAAAGCCTCTTCCCAAAACTCTCCTGGCCCAACACCTAGTGAAAAGCCAGTTCCATTGACAGAAACACGGGTTGCTTGGTGAGGATCAGGGAAATGGAACTACAAAAATATTGCAGGTCATCTCCTTCTACACTCCTCTAGCACTCAGAATTAACTTTGAGAAGGTAGGAAGTAACATATACTCCATCAGATGACCAGAAACTACCACAAAGACACAAGAAATATGGAAAAATTAAGAAAATATTTCTCCCCCTCGCCAAGGGAAAAGAACAGCCCTTCATCAACCAAAGATAGTACAATGGAATTTGTGGAAATATCAGATAAAGAATTTGGGATATTCATAGTGACAAAGACAACAGAAATGCAAGAGAAGAGAAACAGCAAATTCCAGAAAATGAAGAAGAAAAGAGAACTAGTTCCAGGAGATGAGGAAGTTCTACCATATCTGAAAGAAGAAATACACCATAAAAAAGAATCAAACTGAACTGTTAGAGATGAAAGCTGTGATACTGGAAATCAAAACCTCCCTTGAATGTATTAAAAGTAGATTAGATCATGCAGAAGATCGAATCTTAGATGTAAAAGGCAGAAACTCTGACCTAGAAAAATTCACTAAGAAGACTGAGAATATAACTGCACAAAAGGAGAATAATATACTAGTGATACTTTATACCGTTAGACACCCCAACATCTAGATAATCAGTATCCCAGAACCTGAAGAAACTAATCAGGACATTGATAAATCTATTCCATGAAATCCTGGAAGAAACTTTCCAAACCTAGAGAGGCATTCAAATATCCAGACCCAAGAAATACAAAGAACCCCAGGCAGAATAACCCAAGAAGATCTTCTCCAAGGCACAACACAGTGAGACTGACCAAAATCACAGACAGAGACAAGATACTAAAATTGGCAAGAGAGAAACATTAGGTTACTTTCAAAGAATATCCCATCAGGCTAACATCGGACCTCATCAGAAACAAGGCGAGCAAGGAAAGAATGGGAAAATATATTCAAAGTGTTGAGTGAAAAACTATTTCAACCAAAAATACTATATCCAGCAAGATTACTCTTCATATGGGAAGAAAAGATAAAAACATCCTAAGATAAAACCTGAAAGAATTTATCAACATCAGACCAGCACTTTGAGAAGTTCTGAAGAGAGTACTTTACTAGGAAGACTAAAGACAGACAGACACAGAAGAGAACAAAAAATGACCAAGGAAAAGGCCAACTTAATGGTAAGGGCAAGTTCTGAAATATCAATAATAACGAATGTTAATGGAAAGGTCAGACCACGGTAACACTGACAATTCCACCAAAGAGAGATTACATGAGACTGAACTGGTGAATAGAATTCTATGACTTTTTTCTAAAACATTACTGATTATCTTCTACAGTTTCTCTTCCAGATTTAAGGATTTTTGTTTTCTATTGAGTTGTTGAGTTCAGCAATTTGTTAAAAAATATGTATTTTTAATTGAAACAAACTTTTCTCCCTTCCTTAACCCTTTGCAATTGGAAAATATTTGTGAGCATTCTTATTTTGTAGCAGAACAGTTATTTGCATAAGTTCAGTAATACAATAGTATCTGTTTCCTTGCATCAGAAATTAAATTCTGGGCTTTTTGTGCAAATAACAGATCAAGTTGAGATTAATTTTTTTTTCAAATAAGTTAGTTTATACCTCTCTTTAGTAAAGGGGATGGAGAGGGAAAAAATGTTTCCGAAGAAAACTACAGTGCACCTGTCACTAGATTCTAGCTTTGTCCGTACTTTTAGTGTAAGATCTTTTGTGAATCAATAATATATGAAAAAGAAAAGTTTAGTATGGAAGGGAAGGAGGGGAAAAGGGAAGAAAAAACCTGTAAAAGTATGCTTAATTGACAAAAAATGAGAAGCTATTTGCTGATGATAATGTATATAGTAATATCTTTGTCTTGACTGACATACATGGTATTTGTGTTGGAGAAAGAAATGTGTACTGTAAAGATATGTGATTAAATGTAAATAAAGTTAAAAACATAAATTAAAAACATTTTTTTTCACTTCATCACAATGTTCAGAGGAGCAGATAGTGATGGATGAAGGCCAAAATATTGACAGTTCCTGTCAAGGTGATCTGAATCAGGCAGGAAAGGTAAAGGGAGATAATTTCCTAGACTTAAAAGATTAGGACATGGACTCTGATGAAGAGAATAAGCCCCAAATGAGCAAGGATTTGCTGCTTCCAGGAGAAGTGGAGGAGGAAGTAAGCACCTTCATTCCTTCTTGTATTCCACTAGTGGCCCAGCTTCTCAGCCCGGAAGTGAAGCCGAAGCCCACTATAAAAGAATAGACAAACAAGAAGAGACTTTTGGAGATGAAGCCCTTCTCACTTGATGAGGAGTTTGACTATGACAGTGTGACGCTAACCTCCAAGCTCCCTGCTATAGAGACGGAAATGGTCACAGAGCTCTCACAGCAAAGGAGAAGGAAGAACACAGACTCAGAGCAACCCTGTGACCAACAACCTGAGGCCTCTTTGTGTTTATTTCCGTTTTATTCTTATTTAAGCACCATTAGGATAAAAGGTAAACCTGCCATAATTTCCTCCAACAACAAAAAAATATCTTCTGGCCCTAGGAGGGCTCTCCCCAGCTATCTCTCTCTATGTCTGATTAATCTATCCCTGCCCAGTTACTTTCTAAATCACAAATTCCACTGTGTTTACAAGTGCCCTTAGGTTTGAACTTCTTTATTTCTTTTATAAATAACATAAATTATTTAAGAAGATATTGGAGTTCTTTATTCTGCATAGTGCTTCTTCTCTCAGAACAAAATCTCTAAGCAATGGAGGTGATAATGAAAAAAAAAAAGAAAAAAATATATATTTCCTTTCTATCGACACCCAATGCAGGTGCTGATTTTTTAGAAGATGTGGAAATGTAGATGTAGGTCTCCTCAGTTGGCCTGTTTTGGCATGGACTCTCATGTCATGAGCCATGGGAACATACACAGCACAGTATTGTCCGTGGTGCCCAATTTAGGAAGAACCTCTGCTCTATAAATGGAAACAGGGAAGAAGCAAGGAGCCCCTGTCTCTCAGCCTCACTCTGTAAACTTAGCCTCAGCAACAGTAGTTGTGGCAGGATACTAAATGTTGCTCTCCTGGCCTCCCTGAATAGAGATACCTGACTGGGAACATGGTAGGAGGCAGACCTTTACTGCAGGTACCAGCCTAACCTGGAAGGAGAATAGAATGGCACAGATCTTAGTTGAAGTATCTTAGGTTCAGTATTCTTACTAAATGTTAGTAGGTTTTCTTAAATATGTATTTATTCTTGTACTTGAGTCCATTTCTGAAGAATTTAAATTGTTATTTTTTTTCTTTTTCATAAATTTTATCAGTTTCACTGGGGCGTGCATTCCTGGAGCATCTCATACTATCCTTGTGCAAATGGAACTTGTACCCTCCATCTTTTAAATGCACATTTTCCAAATGCCTCACTTACAACTGCAGTTAGCAGAACAAGGCTTCTGTCCATGACACTTAAACATATTTCTTTCTGTTTTGTTTTGAAGAATTATTTTATTCATTATTTTTTTTTCTTCATTTGAGCAGAAAGAGAGAGAAGGAAGGTGAGAAAGTAAGCCACCAGGTCCAGGACTTGAACCATGGCTGCCATGTGGGATGTCAGCACCTTAACCACCATGCCACCTGCCAGCCTCCCCTAAATGTATTCCTTTAATCCTACATACACACGGCACAGTGACACTGACAGAATAAGTGCTCGTCATTATATTCAGCTCATTTGTAGCCATCAGTCCAGCCTTCCTTATGACATTAGGAAGTTTAGGAAGTCAAGTTTCATCCCAGGTCTAGGTTTACTGCTGTGGCTGATGTTCCAATAATAGTCTTTGGATGAGACTATTTGTAAATATATTATAAGAGAATGATTTATAAGAAAGCTTTAAAATATTTTCATTTATTTCAGTGATTTTTATCAATAACTAATTCATGTTCAAAACTATGCCTGTAACTTTTGATAAAACTTGTACATTGAACATCTCTTTTTTTTTTTTTTACATTGAACATCTCTTTAACACATCTCACTTCCCAACTTCTAGTTAGATGCTAATAAAGTGGTAGAAATCCCTAGTATTAGGATAACAGGAAAGGAACAATAGTGGGAAGAAATTTTCCATTAAGTGGAAGAGTGAGAAGAGTGAGTGATAAATGAGAAGACTGGAGAAACATATCCAAAGGAAAATGTCGAAAGTTCACTAGCACTGTAGAACCTAGAAGCCTCAGACGGTTCAGGGACAGTGCTTTTGAAAAGGGTTTCAAAATACAGGTGAGTGTGTTCTTTGGTTTCTAGGTGTGCACAGGGAATACTTCATCTCCCTATTGACTTCCTTCCTTTTCTCTTCATAAGTCCTGTGCCCACATATTCCACATGGGAGACAAAAATAATTGTTTTAATCTCTGGAGAAATCGAATCTGAGAGACAGTAGAATAACATTCATATAGTGTTGCCAGATTTAGCAAATAAATATTGGGTTATCAGAAAAGTGACGATGTACTTTCGTATAGAAAATATGTGTCGTGACTTCTCCAACAGCCCAATATGTTGAAGTTCAAATACAGAACAAATGAAAAATGTGGAATAATATGGAAATTTTAACAATTAGGTAAAAGTAGCGTAAGAAGAATGTTCTGTCAAGCTGATGGCGTGGTGAAGGCAATTGGATCCCACATGGCAAGTTGAATGGTTTGAGTCCCAGACCCCATATCTTGAGAAACACACAAATCACACATACATGCATGCACAAAATCTTGAAAAAAGAGAGAAACTGAGAAGAGATTGTAATGTGACCATCCCCCTTGGGTTGCTTTCTCATTTTCCCATTTTCCTCTCTCTCTCTTTCTTCAGAGAGAACATGGGTTCTCTGGCAAATAAAAATATAATAATAATAATAAAAGAGTACTCACAGAGATAAACAAGATTGAAACACATACTTAATTAGCCAATTAGTAAATTGTTGTACTTCTCAAGAGAATTCTAAAAGCTAAAACACAATGGAACAATGCTTCAAAATTACAAGGAAGGATGATTTCTTTTGAGAACATTATAGATGAGGCATAATAAAGATATTTTCAAACATTTGAGAGCTCATACAAGTTTACCTTTCACATATTCTAGAAATTGTGATTCAGCAAAAATAAGAAAATAACCTAGACTAAGGATGGTATGGTGTCCAGACAAATAGGAATTATACATAGACAAGGATAAAAACCGAGACAGAGAGTCACAAAACAGCCCTTGAACATGACTAGGCTGGACTGGATCAGGAGGATGAAGAGCTCTCAGGAGAGCTCCAGAAAGTTAAATTTAATGAATAAATTATCTGATGTATTTGAATATTTGGCAAATATTATTCAAAGATTTTTAATATCTCTATTGAGAACAACTATGGATGGATAGATTAGAAACAGGAAAAATAAAGAAATAATGAGCTCTTCCATTTTGGACAAAAGGGAGTAACTAGATTTATCTTCCTATTTGAAACAATTAAAAAACAAAGGCAAAACAAAAACAGAATACAAAATATTAGAAACAATGCAATACATATAAAATGGTTACATTCACAGAGTAATAGGAGGTGGAAAACGAAGAGAGGCTTTGTTCAGAAGTGTTTTATATGCTATTTCAATTTAAAGGAAGAAGAGGTTTTTTGTTTATGTTTTGTTTTGAATTTGCCAGAATGTATGTGCACTCACTAGGGCAAAAACAATTCCCGCTGGAGTATGAACATGCATCAACCCCTTCCCCTCCATTGTATCCTGTTGAAATTTTGTGCATGCATACACACATGCCTGGTGTGTTCCAAGCCACCAGGTCTGGGATTTGAACCATGTAGTCAGTCCTGTGGGATCTGGCTCCCTTAACCACCAAGATTTAATTCACATAATTGTGGTCATGTTTTGGCAACACATTCATGTAGATTAAACAGGGCAATAAGTAGCACTCTTCTTCAATAACCTCTGGACAGAGATACAAAATTCAGCTATATTCCTGATGAAACTAAACTGTAAAAGGAGGAATGAACCTGTGGCCCAGTGGGTCTCCCATCGTGGATTCCAGATGAGAACTTTACCAAGCCACAGGCAGTGCTGAAAGCTGACTGACACCAGCACCACAGGTCCCCTCTCTGCTGGCAGACTGATCTCAGAGCGAGTTCGCAGGGGCAGAATCCTCATGTTCATTGCCCTCTCTCAAATGCAGTAGTGAGTCAAGTCACTCCTCTCTCCTGGAAAAGTGAGGAGGCTTACAGGTGCTCCTGCTGTTCCTTCCTGAAATGGAGCTAAACATCCCTTCTTGATATGTAAACACAGAGGAGCACATGTGCTCCCTGACATATGGGAAGAGAAAATATTGCTTCTCTCAGAATACAAATAAACAACACACACATATTTACTTTTTTCCCTCCTTTTTCTTCATGGAAATAAAAGATATAATTAAAAGAAGTACGTGGGAGGTCACATTCAAGTGATTATTTTATCTTATTTGTCACATACAAGGCTGCCCTTCATTTAATTATTTAAAATATTTTCGCTTATGAAGATGCACTAATCTTTTTAGCCTTACTTACTTTAACTTGACTTTGTTGGCTTTTGTGCTTAGAGCAGTTTGAATTTGACAGTTCATTTATGGTGAATTTTAATAAGCAAAGTCAGTTAAACATCTGTCCAAATTATCCTTTATATATACAACAGTGGAATGTAAATTTGCATTGCAATAAGATTTATTAGAAAAGTTTACTCTGCCAGCACCTGCTTTGACTGCTTGTTTGTGTTTTGTTTTGTTTTGTTTTTGTTTTGTTTTATGAGAATCTCAGTCAAATGCATTAAGATGGATGCAAGCAAATATAATATGATATATTCTGGTTAATTATAACTGGGTGCATTTTAGATGCAGGAAAGGAAATATTCATTATTTATAATGGCAATTTAGAATACTTTAAAATTTTCTTTGCAGTTCTTTCAGTATGTCTTTTTTTATCAACAACAGCAAAACATATGTATATTAACATACTTGTTTGTATGATGGAAATTTTTCTTTCATGCATTGCTTAACTCAGCTGAAAATTTGATGTATTTCCACTGGAATGAGCTCAGATTCAGGCTCCAAGTGCATCTATATAATATGTACAATGGTGCCTTCAGGTCCATAGCTACTGGTTAGGTATGTAAATACTTGCAGCTGTCATCTTCTGTTAAGCCTTCAGACATTCCAGAAAAAAAGAATGTACAGTTCTCTATTGAAAATGATGATGTAAAATTTTACACAGTGAAGAACAAGTATGTTAAAGTAAAATTTTGGCATGTGTAATAGTCCACTGTATGCATATACATTGTTTGTTACAATGTTCTATCTTGTTTAATACATAGCTTATTTCCTATATGTTTGCTATTACCAATAATTTGGCTATTTTCCAAGGACATGATACTTGTAGATCATAGGCGTTTAGCTATCTTGACTTGCTATGTCAGGACTTTTCAGCCATCAGTCTTATGGGACAATATTGAAGGAAAGCTTAGCATTACAGTCTGCCTAGTTTTATTAAATTCACACCAGTTCATGGATGCAGATAGGTCCTAAATGTTTAAAGTTTTAATGGATTTTTGAAACTGCCATTTAACCCTTCATTATATCATTTCAGAGTCTACTGTTTTCATATGTAAGAGGGAAACTGTTCAAATATTAGTCATTTAATCTGTCTTTGGAGAATAACTGCTCTGAAGATTAAATTTGAAAACTGCTGAATGCCATACATAGCTGAGAAAATTAAAGAATTTTTATTTAAATGCTGCAAGAGTGAAAGTTTGGGTTTGATCCTAAATGATAGAAGTCATGAGCTACCCTCGAAGTCATTGCCTGAATCTCAGGTTCACAAAATAGCAATCTATCAATCAAAACACAATTCTTGCTTTGTTACCATCTGTTTACAGCTCCATAAAAGATTAGGTTAGTGATCAAAGATCACACATGTTGATGCTGACACCTAAAGACAAATATCAAAAGAATTTACACTCAAGGAGATAATATCCCTCAGATAAGAGAGTGACATCTTTGAAACACAAGAACGGTGCATGACAATTTGAAGTGCAGGGTCCTGACTGCATTAAATACAGGGTTCAGAGAATTGTAAGTCATTTATGCTAACTTGCTTGTCAAGATGACATATCTTGTCAAAGAAAGGTTGGAAAACAGAAACCTGTGGTAAATGAAGACTGTTTTGATATTTTTTTTTTTTTGAGAGGTTTTTTTTTTTTTTTTTTTTTTTTTTTTTTAGGTGGGTGGCGCTGCGCCC
>NW_006159764.1:3261289-3281464 GCF_000334495.1 Tupaia belangeri chinensis
GCTCTCTCTCCCTCTAAAACTGGCCCTCTCTGGTCAAATTAAAATGATAAATAAGAGTAAGGCTAATTAAAATTTTTTTTTTTTTTTGGAGAGGTTTTTTCGCTATAGGGCGCGTGCGCTCGCCAGACAGACAGAGAGAGACATAGAGACAGAAAGCGAGAAATCACCCCCCAGGGGGGATGGTCACGCCGCAATCCCTTCTCCTCCATTCTCCTCTCGGGATCTTGGGCACGTACGCACACGCGCCCGGCGTGAGTTTTAAGCCACCGGGTCCGGGACGCGAACCGCGGTCGACTACGTGGGAGTCCAGCGACATAGCCATTACGCTAACTGCTGGTTCCCGAGACTGTTTTGATATTTTATCAATATTTTCAACCCACTGGGTTGATGTTTCTTGATTTTTGTACACTAATGATAAAAAGAATTCAGATTACAAATTAAACTTATCCTGAATAGTTTATAAACGTGGTAGGGCTCTGTATTATAATTAGATTGTAATTTTTTTTTTGGGGGGGGGGCTCTCAGAAAATGGATGACTTAAACCTGGATGTCAAAACCAAAATACAATAGTCATTTCATTTATTTCAACTTTGCAAAGTCATACATAATCGTGACTATGAACTTGAACACCTTTGCAACTTTTCAGTATACTTTTCATTTGCAAATTTGTGAAATACATAGCACCTTAGAATATTTATTCGAGGAGAGCTGCTCTTTTTCTCAATCAAAGAGAATAATAGCACTGTCCAAATACACAGCTAAGTTTAACCATTTCTTCACAGAACATTTTTTTAAATGGTTTTTGCCTTAGGTCAAATACACTTGCCAGAGAGAAAGACAGAAATAATGAGGGAAAGGGAGAAATCACTCCCTCCCCTTCCACCCTCCACTCCACCGCAGTCCGGATGGCCATGCCAAAATCTCTTCTTCTCTATTATCCTTCCAGGATCTTGGGCACACATGCACACATGCTCTGTGATTTTCAAGCTACCTGGTCTGGGAGTGAAACTGCGGGTGGTCCCGTGGGAGTCCAGCAATGTAATCACTACACCATCTCTAGGCCCTTGCAAACAGTTTTGATGTACTGTTAGATTTTTTTTTTCCCACATACATAAGTACATTTTCAGTTTTAACCCTAAATTCATAAAATTATTCATACTAAAACCATTATTAAAACTTCTAGAGAATACTTGTTTGCATATACCTAACATACCTTATTAATTATACTTAAATTTTGAGAAAATAATCATATAGCACCTCAGGAAAAATATTCTCCAAGCCTTTTATCAAACACATTTACCCAATCTGTATTACATGTAGGTTAACTTGTATATTCACAGCATTATTTATCAGGGTGAGTTTTTCTACTTGATTATTACTCCTCTAATTAACGTACATGTATCATTGAGCACTTTGCAAAAATTTCATCTGGGGTGATCACTTGCCCTTTAGATAATCCTAAAGTAAGAAGAAAGCTAAATTTCACTGACGGAGACCAAATGATGCATTGACAAGAGTTTGTCATTGTTCATTCAAATTTGAGACCAATTGCATCTTAATTCCTTACCTTAAAGAACACAATGGAGAGTGAGAAATAGTGCAAACATGCCAGTTTGAAATACCATTCTCTTATTTTATCCAGAAATATATAGTGACAGATCTGTATCTGATATTATAGAAGCAGAAAGCTTAGCAGGTAAACATGACAAGATACCAAAAACTCCCGTAGTTTTCTATTTTATTTTTAGGAAGTCTGCAGATGTATGCATACATCACACACTAAGTCATTCACGTAATTACTCAAAGCAGAATTTTGCCTCTGTTCTTTTTAGGCTGAAAGAAAAAAATCTGTTCTCTCCTTACAAAGGGTGGCTGAAATTAAGGACAAACACACACACACACACACACACACACACACACACACACAGCAGAGCAACAACACACAATGGTATTTATGGACCCAACAACTGTGGCACAGTAGCAATGCAAGGACTCTGCAAGACTGGAAGCCACTGGATGACTGAATTAAGATCCCGGTTGGACTGAAAATACACTGGGCACCCTGCAGGCACCCGGCATCCTGAGCAGCCTGAGGGCTAGAAAAAAGGGATTGTGGTGTGATGAAACTCTGTTAATGATCAATGGTTCTTGCTCTCTCTTTCACAAAAAAAAAAAAAAAGAAAGAAAGAAAGAAAGAAAGAAAGAAAGAAAGAAAGAAGAAAGAAAGAAAAAGAAAAAGAAGGAGGAAAAACTGATATTCATGCAAGGATTGGGAAAGAAGCAGGGAATCAAACTCAGTTTGTGGAAGAAAGTGCAATTTAAATGCTAAAGACATCTGGTGTGTGACTATAACAAAGGACGGTGTGACTATAATAAAGGATAGTGTGACTATAATAAAAGACAGCGTGACTATAATAAAGGACAGTGTGACTGTAATAAAGGAAATATTCGAAGAAGCTAGGTTGGAAGGGATGTGTTAGAGGAAGTTTTTGGAAAAAAAAATCAAGAGCTCAGCTTTATACATTACATGTTTCAGCTCTTAATGACTCAGTTAGAAATCCTAGATGTACAGGTAGAAAATTTACATTTGTAAATTAATTCAAAATAATTTTATTTAAACTAATAGTATGTTCTTAGTAATTAAGAGATACCTCCTCCTATGCTATAGGACTTGAGGTGACTTACATATTTCTATGATCTTTAGGGTCATCAGTCTGCAAAGATTCAATATAATATTTAGCAATCTATTTTTTGTTGTTCATCCACAAAATTGACTTTTGACATTCCTTAGTGTTCATTCTACTTGACTATTTCCACACTGCTCTTAGGCATAGTCTATGGTTTATGGTTGTCTTCTCTTTCTAATTGTTGTCATGAAAATGCATTGAACATTTCTGGAACTGGGATATGATTTTCCCTCAATGGTTCATGTGTTAGAAATGTGGTCCCCAAGGCAAGGCTTTACGAGGTGAAGAGATCTTTAAAAGTGAGGCTTGGGCCAGCGGGTGGCATAGAAGTTAGGGTGGCTGTATGTCACATGGCCAACTTTGCAATTTGAATCCCAGACCAGGAACTTTGAAAATCAAACTGGGCCCATGTGCGTGCATGCCTGAATTCCCAAAGGGAGAATGGAGGGGAAGGGGCTGCAGCATGACCATCCCCACTGGGGGTGATTTCTTATTTTCCCTCTGTCTTTCTCCCTGTATCTCTCTCTGGCAAGCATACATGCCGTATAGCAACACCTCTCCCCCACAAAAATAAATAAATAAAAGTTGAGGCTTATTGGGCAATATTTGGATCAAAGTAGCACCAACCTCATGAATGGATTACATTATCCAAAATTCATAAATGTTTAACAATAGTATCTAAATCAGAAGACAATTCAGTGTTCACAGTATGTGAGAAGAGACTTGAATTAGAATCACATTGATATTAACTCTTTTAATAGCATAATAGCAAGTTTCTGGCCTTTGGGGAATATGCTGGCTGGTAGTTTTTAAACATGACAGACAAGCCACTTAATAATTATAGTCATCTTGGTGAGGTACATAAGAATAAAGTATTAATGGCATGATTTATACACTATTCATAAAATTCCAATATAAATTCATGATGTCCACCTTAAAGTATTTTTGATAGCATTGTGTCTCTCTGGAGCCTTGTCCACGAGACATACAGTTACCAGGAAACTGAGTGTTCTTCGGATCTTAATGTCTATCCTCACACTGCATGAACCATATCTCCTGGCCAATCAATCTGATGTTTGGTTCCTATGAGTCCCCTTAACACAAGATAGAATATATTTTTTATTCATATTAAAAAAAAACTCTGCACTAACTAAATATGATCATAAGGTGCCATTCATTTATTTATAGAAGTAATCTCATATACGCAAAATGATGGACAAAATAAAAATGCATGCAGATATTGGGGCCAACAAGTGGTGTGGTGGTTAAAGGCATTGTATTCCTACATGACTGACTGTAGTTCGAGTCTCAGACCTAGTAGCTTGCTATCTCCCTTTCTCTTTCTCTCTCTCTGTCTCTCGCTCCAGTCAAATTAAAAAAGAATAAAAAATGAAATGAAATAAATAAGTCTTTAAAATATATATGCAGATGTGTATGGAATTAAAACATACCAAGCTCTAATTACTTATCATTTTTTTTAAAAAAAAAATTCAGTCTAACAGGGAAACTTATTTCTCTGATAAGAGCATTGTAAACCATTTTTGTCCCTGGAAACTTGACCTCTAGACTTGGTTTGTCCAATTAGCTATACATTCTTACTAAAGGATTCAACCTTTGGGACTCAGTTTTTTCCTTTATTAAAAAAGATATTGATTGAACAATGACTTCTATCCTTGGTTATAGAACAGAATCACTGAGTCAGCTTATTGTTTTTAATTTGAGACCCAGACTCAGATCTAATGTGTCAGATAGAGTCTTGTAAACTGTTTAATATCATTACTTTCATTTTAAATGTTAAGGTAAGTTAAAGGAGCAGTTCATTTAGAGAATCACTAGACTAGAGTACTCCTACAGTCTCTTTGGTTCAAACCATTTTTAGGAATCTAGAAATATAAGAAAAAATATATGTTGTGATAACAAAAAATTACATATGACTTTGTTTTGTTTGCTTTAGAGTCAGAATATTTTCCATTTAGCTTTTGAAATAAATATAATGATGAAAAAGTTGACTGTTCATATATACATTCTGGTTTAAACTAAATTATTCTAGAATAGTGGACTGAGTTTATAGGCAATGTCTATGTAATTTTAGCCAATAGGATTTTGAGACTCTTTAAGTCTTTATTTACTTATTTATTTTACTTGTAAGATTTCTACCATAGAGCATGTGTGATTTCTAGAGAGAGACACAGAGAGAGAATGTGAAAATGTGAGAGAGATAACCCCCATCCCCCAAGGAGGGATAGCCATGCCGCAAGCCCTTCTCTATTCTCCTCTCAGTATTTTGGGTACAACACACACATGCCCAACATGATTTTCAAGCCTTCATGTCCAGGGCTCAAATCGTAGTAGGCCATCTGGGAATCTAGCACCATGCTGCCTGTTGGCTCCAAGACTCTCAAAGTCTTATACTTCTATAATTTTACTTCATTTATTTGATACTAACTTATTAAAATATTTTATAGTTGACAGACTGAATAATACCAATTATACAAGCCTACCTTAACTAAAAAAATTCTGAGAGTGTTAATTATTTTGGATCTCTTTATTAGCACTGAATAAACATAAATCAAAGCAAGAAAACATCTATTTTATCTGATTTAAAGCATAATTCTCTCAACTATACCTATTTATAGTTGAGTTCATTACAATGGAGTTATTTCACCATGCTGTAATCATATATTTGCTATAAAATATCCCCGAAAAGTCTGATACATTTGAATACAAATATTCACTATGCAGTTCACCTATTTGCACCCAAATATGAAATGCAGAATTTTAATCTACTGCAAAACACCATGTTCTATCCTTTCATTTTAACACTGGCTATGAAATGATTTTACATGTTTATGTATAACTAGCAGAATACATACTGAGTGATCAGTTTGTTTCTCTGTGTTAGTAACAGACATATCCAAATGTCCCTTGCATTCCAATAAATAAAGGATTGCTTCGATGGTATTTGAAAAGGTTGCTGATGCTCAGTGAGGTGCTCATCATTAAAAGAGAACCCACGCGTAAAGCTCCCATAAATGTGCTGAAAGCGAGACTTATTTTACTCTCGTTAGCATTTAGGCAGCATTTTTGAAAAGTACATTTTTATTAGAGTCTCCTCACAACAATCTTATGAGCTTCATCTGATTGTGTTATGCTCACTTAGAAATGAATAAATTAAGGGCCAGAGAAGCCAGGCATGGCTCAAGGTCACATGGCAGCCGGGCAACAGAAGAAGCCCAAATTACCACTCTGAGACCTGGTATTTTCATCACGTTATTTCTCTCTCATGAGCCTTACTGCCTATTTTTGCTTCAGAGGAACCATCTTCAGGTAGGATCAGATATATAGCATTTATATGTTAGGTTGGTAATTTACAGATAACTATTTTCAAAAAGGCAAGCAATGACAAACTGTCACAGTATCATTTACGAGTAGGCAACCTCTCCTTAAGCTCATGGTAACTCTTCTAAACACGCATGTAGCCTATTATTATTCTTAAGGTCATTTTATGCCTAGAATATCTGCTTCCTTGAGGGGAATGTCTTTAGGAGTAAATAAAACTCCAAGAAAGAAACTGATCAAGCAGATTGAAAACCAACCAAACAAGCAATGTTAGAGGAAAGCCAGAGGAAGACTGAAAAAAAAAAAAAAAACACTATAGTTCTTAAATGTTGGAATGGCATATTTTCCTAGGTTTTACCATAGTTTCTCATGACTTTACGACCTGGAAGTTATTCTGAAAAATTGATATTACATGAAGATCAATTCCAGTTTCTGCTGTGCCAGACCAAAAAAAAAAAAAAAAACAAGTCCATTAGCTCTATTCAATTATGGAAGATGCATGACCACAATGATGTTGCTTGTGAATGGTGCATTTTTATATTGATCTGAACAAATATCTTTCTCAACCTGTGGCAGTCCTCATAAGTCTGCTAAAGCAGACCTTGAAATTATTTTTTGTCTGAGTACAAATGCTTTATACTTTTGAATTCTAGTTTTATGTCTTGGAATCGCTGTTTTTCCTTGTCCTAGATTCATTTATTACATGCAGTATACCCTGGAACAGTAAGACTATGAAACAATTAGTCCACATGGAATTATTTCTCACTCGCTATTTCTTCACTGGTTTTTACTACTGGACACTGCTGCTTCTCCTCACCTCTCATTGCTTTCTCTTTACTCCTTTTGGCAATCGCCAACTCTTTACCCAAATTTTGAAATCTGCAATATCGTCATAAACAATGCCATATCTCATGACTTTGAATCTTTAGCGAGTGTTTCTCGACCTCAG
This sequence comes from Tupaia belangeri chinensis, assembly GCF_000334495.1. Lineage (NCBI taxonomy): Eukaryota > Metazoa > Chordata > Mammalia > Scandentia > Tupaiidae > Tupaia > Tupaia belangeri. Next base: position 3,268,265 of record NW_006159764.1, read on the forward strand.
CATCATTCCCCTTTGGACTGGATAATTCCCTGTTCCAGGAGAGGTTGTCTGTTCATGGTGTTGTTTAGCCCCATTCATGGCCTCTACTCACTAGATTCCAGGAACGTGAGTCCTCTTCTCCCTGTCCCTAAGTCATGGCAAACAAAATCTCTCCAATATTAGCAAATATTTCCTAGGGGAGGAGGGCAGTATCTCTCTCACCTTGGACAACACTACTCTTAAAGGTTATGCCACTCCATTCTCCCCAACTCTACCACTTCTCATGTAAGTACCTTGGGTCCCTCTGCACGATTGTTGGCTTACTTATCATTGCTTTCTTTGTAACTGACAAGGCCTTGCCCAGTGTGCTCTGGGTTATGTCTGGGTTATAGTCTCCTTGCTTTTGGTCTCACATGCTGGTCATCTAAGAGCCTTTGTTCTGCACTGTCTGGAGTGCCCTAATTCTGCTTATCCATACAGCTCCCTCCCTCAGCAGCAGCCTTTGCTCAAATTACATCTTTTCAAGGAGGCCATCTGGATCCCCCCTATTCAATTATACCACTCCACCTAGCTTCACCAAACCTGCTTGTGTTTCTCTATTTTGTCTGTAACAATTTTCTGTTTATTAAACTGTAAATTTATTTGTTACCAAATTACTTAGCTTAGACATTTTCATACTGTCCATTAGCTCTATTCAATTATGGAAGATGCATGACCACAATGATGTTGCTTGTGAATGGTGCATTTTTATATTGATCTGAACAAATATCTTTCTCAACCTGTGGCAGTCCTCATAAGTCTGCTAAAGCAGACCTTGAAATTATTTTTTGTCTGAGTACAAATGCTTTATACTTTTGAATTCTAGTTTTATGTCTTGGAATCGCTGTTTTTCCTTGTCCTAGATTCATTTATTACATGCAGTATACCCTGGAACAGTAAGACTATGAAACAATTAGTCCACATGGAATTATTTCTCACTCGCTATTTCTTCACTGGTTTTTACTACTGGACACTGCTGCTTCTCCTCACCTCTCATTGCTTTCTCTTTACTCCTTTTGGCAATCGCCAACTCTTTACCCAAATTTTGAAATCTGCAATATCGTCATAAACAATGCCATATCTCATGACTTTGAATCTTTAGCGAGTGTTTCTCGACCTCAGCATCATTCCCCTTTGGACTGGATAATTCCCTGTTCCAGGAGAGGTTGTCTGTTCATGGTGTTGTTTAGCCCCATTCATGGCCTCTACTCACTAGATTCCAGGAACGTGAGTCCTCTTCTCCCTGTCCCTAAGTCATGGCAAACAAAATCTCTCCAATATTAGCAAATATTTCCTAGGGGAGGAGGGCAGTATCTCTCTCACCTTGGACAACACTACTCTTAAAGGTTATGCCACTCCATTCTCCCCAACTCTACCACTTCTCATGTAAGTACCTTGGGTCCCTCTGCACGATTGTTGGCTTACTTATCATTGCTTTCTTTGTAACTGACAAGGCCTTGCCCAGTGTGCTCTGGGTTATGTCTGGGTTATAGTCTCCTTGCTTTTGGTCTCACATGCTGGTCATCTAAGAGCCTTTGTTCTGCACTGTCTGGAGTGCCCTAATTCTGCTTATCCATACAGCTCCCTCCCTCAGCAGCAGCCTTTGCTCAAATTACATCTTTTCAAGGAGGCCATCTGGATCCCCCCTATTCAATTATACCACTCCACCTAGCTTCACCAAACCTGCTTGTGTTTCTCTATTTTGTCTGTAACAATTTTCTGTTTATTAAACTGTAAATTTATTTGTTACCAAATTACTTAGCTTAGACATTTTCATACTTAATTGTTTATTCATCCCACCATGTGAGAATGTAAGTTTCGTTACTTTGAACATTTTGTTGTCTATTTTGCTCACTGTTATTAGGCTGAATACGTAAATGAGAGTCTTGTCCAGATTAGGTGCTCAACAAGTGTGGGGACCAGACAGTGGCACAGGGGTAATGCAGCACTCCATGGTGCTGGTTTCCAGGGGAAGATTCTGGGTGTATATGCCTGGAGAATTCTCTGAACACAGCAGCTATGTTTATAATCTGAGGCTGTCTCAGGACAGGGAATAATTTCAGTGTGAAGACACTGTGGGGTTGCCTCTCATTTGCTCACTCATAGAAGAAACAAACTAAAAAAAAATGTTTTTGAATGGATCAGTTAATGAATGAGCCAAAACTTCTGTTTCTTCTTATTCCTTATCACTCACCTTAGCCGATAATAGGTCACACAGAAATATTCTGTAACAAGTGCCATTTTTGCTTTGCTCTAAGAGATATAATACATCACACACACACACACACACACACACACACACACACACACACACAGTTTAGATCATGTGATTTGGTTGTTAAAATGGTGGCATAAAATGTGTATAATGAAAGACAAAAAAGACTAAGGGATGTGCACCATAGCCTAGTGCTGAAGGGAACCAAATCTCCCATGGCCGACCATGGTTCAAATCCTAGCCTTGACAGCTTAAAAAACATGCAGACATGTGTGAGCGCACACCCCAAATAGAGCAGGAGGTTTCTTGTCGTGACCATACCCTGCAGGGAAGGTGCTTTCTCCCTTTCTTTCTGTTTCTCTCTGGCAAGAGCACACACACTTTGAGAAAAAAGAAAGAAAAGACAAGAAATATAGTAAGTCTTCAGAAAATAAATTTTACTTACTTTAACACAGAGACCAATAATAGTGAGAGTACTATGTGCTGTCTAAAATAAAACAAAAAGGTATGCAAATAAATATGTGCATGTACGATGTCATTTAGTCCTGAACTTGAAAAAGACTCTACTTGTTTGCAAATATTTCCTCAGTTGAACTCAAAGATGTACAACTATTCATCTATCCACTGAGATTCTTTGCTCTTTCTCAATTCTAATAGGTATGTGAGCCAAGCAGCTGGGTTTTAGTCCTTGAGGAGCAAACATTACACAATTCAACAATGATCACAAATGCAATAATACTCAAGATGATTTTATATGGTGATCTAGGCTAGGAGAACAATTTTGTGATAGCAAATGAGAAAGCCAGATTGGAGCCAGAGGACAAGAAGGAGCAAATCTTACGTGCGTTGAGGAGATAAAGCACTCCAGAAAGGAAATAGTACTGCAAGGTTCCTAAAGCAACGATGAGCACCTTTCCAAGAGCTTTTGAAGGAAAACAATGGTCTCCAAAGCATACTTATCTGAGGCATCAATGAGGTAGGCCAGAGGCATTTCATTTAGGTATATTTTATTTCCATCAGTAGAAATGAACATTCATCTATTAATATACTGACTAGTGACTGACCTCAAATGAGAGATCATTTTTGTGAGGTAATTAGAGTCCGCTTACAAAGGTATTTTATTTTTTTAGTTTATACAGCCCTTTTGCCATTCTTGTGTAGTTTAAGTATTGACAACAAAGATGGATATGTGCAAATATTATTCTCTGTTGACTATTTGAAGAAGCTAAAGCAAGTAGAAAATTCCTCAGAAACCTAACTCACAAATATTTATAATTATGTCTGAATATGATAAATTGCTTAAAAAATAAAAGCAACATTTCAAAATAAAAATATATAACTTTTCAAAACACAAAAATTATAATAAAGTGTATTTAAAACCCATACAGTATATTTTATTATTTAGAATTATTTAAAAAGTGGAAAAGATTCTCATCAGTACTACTTAGTTGCAATAATACATTAGTTGTGATAATACAGCTGTTCTATGTGTAGGGATTGTGAGTATAAAATTTTTAATCATTGAAAAGCTAAGGATTGGACCAGCTGGTGGTATGGTGATTAAGACAGACAGGTGGATCAAACACGGCTGACTGTGCAGCTCGAGTTTGTGTTCTGACAGCTTGAAAAACATGCTGGGTGTGTGTGAATACATTCCAAAAATGCCGATAGGAGGGAGAGATGGAGTAGAAAGGCTCTTGGTATGACTATTCCCCTTGGGGAGTAGTTTTCACTTTTCCCTCCCTCTCTCTTGTGTATTCCTCTATCAAGAACACACACCCTATGACAAATTTAAATAAATAAATAAATACTAAGGATCTACATTCAGAGCATGAGATTTTAAAATGGAAGGCAATAGCTTTTGAACCAATGGAAAGTATAGAAAAGACTATTTTCTAAATATTTCAATAACTATTATAAGGCTACGTGTTTTAGTATTGTATATCTGAAAATCCAGAGTGTTTGCATGTAAAACCCAAACAGCTACAAAGTACTTCCATGAAACAAGTATTGTGCTTTATTATTGCGCTTACACTTCTTAAAATTTATTATTTTTGTAGTATATTTCCTAAAATATGTAGTATATTTTTTAAATCAAGTGTATTTGCTTGTAAACCCAAATAGCTACAAAATATTTCCATGAAGCAAGCATTATGTTTTATTATTATTGACAATCTGAAAAATACATACATTTAACCAGGTCACTAGGTTGCTCTTTTCCTGGTAAGCTGTTCTCTGCAAAATAATAGGAGGAGACAACTATCGCTGCACCATTTATTTCACAATTTAAATACTGCATGGAGATGTAGAGAAAATAAGCACTATGAAAATATTTTTTTGTTTGTTTTAGGTAGTAGCACAATTCATATCCTAGTGTTTTCTGATTTACACCTTTTAAAAAGTTTATTTTTTTTTTCATTAGAGAAAGACAGAGACAGAGAGACAGGCAGCCCCAACAGGGTTTTGTGCCACGATCCATCCCCAGCACCCCTGCTACAATTAATGACCTAAGTTTAAAATCAATTTTACCTAACTGCAGTTAAGCCTCTTAAAAATCTGTTATTTAATACATACTTTGTATCACCAATCAACGGTACTTTGTTCTGACAAATAAACTTGAAAGTATTTAAGAGGGCAGGTCATAATACAGAAATGGCTGAAATGCCAGTGGGACGGCAATCCTAAAAACGGTGGCCGCAACCTTAACACTATTTCTCATGAATGGCATCTTGGCAAAACATTAGATTTTTCCATGTTTTTTGATATTTCTGTGCCAGGAATCAAATGATTATATACATTACAGAATTTACTCTGCTGCCACACTATGGGAAAATAAACACTTTATTTTTCTAAAAATACATAGCCCTGCTTTATTTAGCCATATTTGGTTTAACCTTAAAATATCCCCTGTACTGTGATAAAAATATCAGTCTCAGCTATCCTTTGGTCTTCTTTCATTTTTTGTTAAATCTCAGATTTAAAAGATTTTAAAAAATGGGATGTTCTCTTTGCTCTTTAATCTACAAGGTTATGATTACTCTATTTATTTGTTCATATAATCTTATACATTTGACTGACTCTATATTACTATGCTAAACTGAAACCACAATATAGTGAGCCCTGATTCTCAAAGCGAGTGACCCTAGAAAAGTAAATCTATTTGGACAACATCTCACCTTTCTCTTCTGTCTGCATCCCTCAAAGCCCATGTCCTTTCTAGCTTTCTTTGGAAAGACAAAGGCATTTTTTTCTTTCATTCATTTTTTGACAAACAAAATGTTGGTCTCATTTTTATGAATAATGAAAAATACTATCAGCATTTTCCTCCTTGTGATAGCTATGTGTTTAGATAACCTACCACGTCAGTTCTTGTAACTAACTCTATATGTGCATAATGTTTGTTCTTCTATGATGGCCCTCTTCCTGAATCCCACATCCCCTCGGTTGTGTTGCTAGTCATATGAGCTTATTGTCACTAAGAAATCAAATGGGTTAATGTGAGACCATGTAAACCAGGAACTTGTGTGGAATGGCCTAGATGCTGAAAAAGAAGTAAGAGTTCCCAGCGTTGGAACTGATTTGAACTCACAAGTCGATGGCAGGGTTAAAATATTATTATAAATTGAGCTGGCATTCATAGGTAGAACTCGGTGTTATTCCAAAATTAACGAGACTCCCACCTACATCGAATTGTTCTCCTGTTGAACATAATATTATAGAACATCTGTATCGAATGAGGTTGCTCTGAGATCATGAGAGAAAGAAGTGAAATTATCTCTGTTTGTAGATGACATAATTATACACATTGAAAACCTAAAAGAATACACAAAAAAACTCCTAGAAGTAATAAATGAACACAGTAAAGTGGTAGGATACAAAATCTGACGGGGCCATGCAGGCAACACAAGCTGGTAAGGATGCTGCCTCCCATTCTAAGGCAGGGCCTGGACTGGTAAGAAACTGAGGCAGGGCCCAGTTTACGAGCCCTCCCTTGTGTCCTTGAACTGGCCGGTATTCAATTTCTCTGCCATGAGTTTTACTGTTATTACGGTACCCTGGAAGGGGAAAACATCACCCCCAACTATTGCAATAAAGCCAATTAGTGATCTTGTAGGACTGTGGTTCCCTAAGACTGACATTAGGACCAGGAAGTTTAAGACTCCCCCACCTGTCTGTTTTTAAGCCAAAATTAACATATAGATTAAGTTAGTATAAACCAAATTAGCATTAGAAGCATATGTAGACTAAGTTAGTTTAAGGTTAGTTTTATGTAGATCCCCCTTGTTAAAGCTACAGGCCGGAAGTTAACTCACACTAGGAAAATCAGCACATTCACCACATAACAGAAACTCAGAGATAAAACAAAAGAACTCACTAATTGACAGACTCAGCAAACAAAATGTAGGAATCCACAGATTTATTAAAGGATAAAACCTGGCTGGGACAACAGAATAAACAAAGCTGAGGGCTCCACAGAAAGATTAACCATTTTAACCGGGAATTCTTATCTAAAGCAACAGGTAGCTTTCAACTACAAAGAGTTTCTCATCTATGTGCTGTTGACTATGCAAAACTGCTAATAAAACATCCAGTGTTGTCTCCTGAGCTACAAGATCATCTTCCTTTCCCATATAAGATCATAGACTCACCCTCTATTGTTGTAATGTATAAATAGTCCATATATTAACTGTGTCTTTACTTAGCAAGACAAAATTTCTATCTAGGTCTTTGCAACAAGCAAAATTATCTCCCTGGCCCGGGACTGAAGTTATCAAACATCCTGCAAGCCCCCTCTTCAAAAGACCCTTCTCAGTAATCAAGAAAAAGATACAACAGACAAATGGACTTCCTCATCCTGAAAACTGTAATTAATTTTACCTGATCTGACAAGACAAACAGCATGTTTTATAATTATTGCCTCCATGCTTTGTATACACTGTTCCTTAGAGTAAATTTTTACTACCCCTCACCCTCTGCCTAAACTTCCCTCAATAAATACGCATTTTTTTTTTTGGAGAGATTTTCACTGTAGGGCGCGTACGCTCACCAGACAGACAGAGAGAGACATAGAGACAGAAAGCGAGAAATCACCCCCCAGGGGGGATGGTCACACCGCAATCCCTTCTCCTCCATTCTCCTCTCGGGATCTTGGGCATGCACGCACATGCGCCAGGCGTGAGTTTTAAGCCACCGGGTCCGGGACACGAACTGCGGTTGACTATGTGGGAATCCAGTGACATAGCCATTATGCTAACTGCTGGTTCCCAATAAATACACATGTTTTAATAGCCATAGCATGGCGGTCTGGAGCTGGCTCTGGCTGTGGCCGGCTGAGAACATGCTAAGGAGCAATGAGGTCTCAGTCTAATTTTTTGTTCCTGATCACCCGTGTCGCCTTCCTGTGTATGAGCCACCCACCACTGCCCATACTGGACCCCTGCAAAAATCAACATACAAAAATCTATAGCATTTCTATATGCCAACAGTGATAAAGTGATAAAAGAGATCACATTGTAACCCATAAATCACTAAGCAATCTTTTCTATTATTAAATGAAAGACTGTTATTCCTTATGTAATCATATCTTCATTCTTGTAATAGTTGTCCTTCCCTATAGATAATATTTGTTGAGATAACCAGTTATAAAATTGACCTCACTTTCTGATACCACTCAATCCAGAGAAAACCACCAAAATTATTCAAACAAATCATGAATCATTTAACAGATTCTTTCTAATACTTTTTCTAGGGAGACCCATGGATTTCCATGGTGTATGTTCTCTCACTGCTGTCAATAATAAACCCTATTTATTCTACTATAGAAGTTTCTGGATGGACTTTGACTGAAAGGCATTACTGAGGTAAAACACGGTACAGGCATACCTTAAAAATATTGCAAGTTCAATTCTAGTCATTGCAATAAAGCAAATATACAATAAAGGGTGTCAAATGAATATTTTGGATTCTCAGTACATACAAAAGTTACATTTATACTGTAGCCTATTAAGCACGCAATAGTATCATGTCTTAAAAATGTACATGCCTGGCCAGCAGATGGCATAGCAATTATGTCACAGGACTCGCACGTTGTTGATTGCAGTTTGAGTCCCAGACCTTGTGGTTTGAAAATCACATTGGGCATATGTGCACGCATGCTGCAAATCCCAGGAGAACAGAGAAGTCATATTCCTTGTGGAGGATCTTGCCTCTCTGTTGATGACTGCTGATACTGATGTGGGTGGTGGTTGCTATGGGTTGGGTTGGCTGTGGCAACTTTTAAAAATAAATACCAGTGAAGTTTTACTTATTGACTGACTTTTCCTTTTGTGAAATATTTCTCTATAGCTTAAGATAATGTTGGCAGTATTTCTAAGTAGAACTTCTTTCACAATTAGAGTCAATCTTCACAAATTTTGACACTCCTTAATAAGTGAAAATTATGTGATATTCTAAATTCTTCGTTGCTATTTCAATAACGTTCATGACAACTCCCTGGGGTACATTTCATCTTAAGAAACATCTTTCTTTGTTCATCCATAGGCAGGAACCTCTTATCCATTCAAGATTTTTTATGAGATTGCAGGAATTCAGTCTTATCCCCAGGCTCCCCTTCTAATTCAAGTTTTCTGTCATTTCCATCCCATCTGAAGTTACTTCCTCCAAGGAAGTATTCGATCCCTCAAAGTCATCCAGGAAGAAGTCATTAAGTTCTTCAAACTTGTGCTAATGTTGATATTTGATCTCCTTTCATACATCACAACTGTTCTTAATGACATCTACAATAGTGAATCCATTTTAGAAGGTCTTCAATTTACTTTTCCCAGAAATATCAAAAAAATCATTAGATATGGCAACTATAGGTTTATGAAATATACATTTTAATTAATAGACCTTCAAAGCTGAAATGGCACCTTGACCTATGGGCTGCAGAATAGATGTTGTGTTAGCAGCTCAACCTTCATAAAAGGTCTTTGCAATTCTCCATCAGAGCTCTTGAGGGACCATGTGCATTGTCAGTGAGCAGTAACATTTTGAAAGAAGTTTTTTGTTTTCTCCTGGGAAAACTCATTTTGTATCCTACAATGATATACAGTGATTAAGCGTTAAAAAAAAGAGACTTCATCATAATAATAAATTTTTAAGAATACAGTCACGCTGGACTCCTAAGATTATTTGAGAATGTTCTATTTCTCAGTTTTGTGAAATAGCTTATTTAAGGCTACTATAATTCTCCTTAAAGACCTAGTAAAATTCATTTCTAAAGAAAAAAAAAACCTTTAGATCTCAACGATGGGTTTAAAATATTCTGTAAACCAATGTTGTAAACAGATGTGCTGTCACTTAGGCTTCGTTGTTTCAGTGACAGAGCATGGGTACAGTAGGTTTTGCATAATTCTTAAGGGCCCTAGGATGTTTAGAATGCTAGATGAGCACCAGTTTGAACTTGAAGTCGCCAGATGTGCCAGTCCTGAAGGGTTTGTCTCCTGAGACTAAAACTATGCAATGACTTCTCTTTTCTAGCTACGAAAGCCCTAGAAGGCATCTTCCTATAATATAAGGCTGTTTTATATACATTTAAAAATCTGTGGTTTTGGGACCAGCAGATGGCATAATGGTTACATTGCTGGACTCCCATGTAGTCTACCAAGGTTCAAGTCCCGGACCCAGCAGCTTAAGAACTCACACTGGGCATGTGTACATGTGTGCCCAAGATTCCAAGAGGGAATGGAGAAGGGATTGCAGTATGGCCATCCTCCATGGGGGGTGGGGGGTGATTTCTCACTTTTTGTCTCTTTGGCAAGCACACGTGCCCTGTAGCAAAAATCTCTCAAAAACAAAACAAAACAAAACAAAACAAATCCCTGTGGCTTACTGTAGCCACATTACCCCATTCTCAGCTTGATTTCCTGGATAACTTGCTGCAGCTTCAACATGGCACTGTTACAAAAGTACCATCTTTCCTTAATCTCATTTGCCCACCTCTGCTAGCTTTGAGCTTTTCTTCTGCAGTTTTTTTCACCTGTCCCAGACTTTTTAGAATTGAAAAGAGAGTTTGTTCTGTGCTTTAGGTTTTGCCTTACAGGAATATCATGGTTGGTTTGACCTTCTATCCAGACCACTACGACTTTCTCCAACTCATCAATAGGCTTTTCATGTGTCCACCAGAGTAGCACTTCTAATTCCCTTCAACGTCTTTTAACATGCATCCACAACCTGGTTAATTCCTTGGTGCATGAGGCCTATCTCAGTTTTTCACATGCTTTATTTACTAAGCTTTATCATGTCTAACTTGTGATTTAAAGGGAGAGACTTTCAACTCTTCTTTTCCTTGAAATTCTTAGAGACCACAGTATAGTTATTAATTGGCTTAATTTTAAAATTGTGTCTCAGGGGATAGGAAGACTCCAGAAGGGAGAGAGATGAGAAAGGAGGAATTGGTGAAGGAGTCTGCACACACAAAACGTTCATCAATTTGAGTCTACCATTATATATGGGCTCAGTTAGTGGTTTCCCGAAACAGTTGCAACAGTAACATTAAAGATCACTGCTTAGGGTCAGATGGTGGCACAGCAGAGGAATGTGATGCTCTGTGAGACTGAGCAACAGGAAAGGGCTCAACATTCCCATTCCCCTAAGTATGCTGACCACTCGTGTGTCATTAATCCCAGTCTGGCTGAGGCTGTGCCATCGGGACACCATGGAAGATCTCTCTGTGTTTCTGATTCTCTCTCCCTCTCTGTATCTTTTGTTTATGTGATAAATAAAAATTTTGTGTTTTTTTGTAGAAGTTTTTGCTTTAGAGTATGTGTATGTGTGCTTGGCAGAGAGAGACAGAGACAGTGAGAGGGAAAGTTAAAAAAAATCACTCCTCAAGGAGGATGGCCATGCCACAATCCTTTCTCCTCCATTCTCCTCCTGGGATCTTTGGCACATACACATGGTGAGAGTTTCAAGCTTCCAGGTCTAGGACTCGAACCTCAGCTGGTCATGTGGGAGTCCAGTGATGTAACTACTCCACCATCGGCTGGTTCCAATAAATAGACTCTTAGAACATTTTTAAAAATCAGTGATCACAGATCATTAAAACAGACAACACAGTAATGAAAATGTTGGAAATATTGGGAGAATTATCAGAATATGACAGAGAGACACAAAGTGAACACACACTGTTGGAAAATGGCATGAATAGAGTTGCTTCATGCCAGATTGCCACAAAACTTCAATTTGTGAAGAACAGAATATCTGCAAAATGCAATAAAGTGCTGCATAATAAAATGAGGTATGACTGTGTTTGCAAAGCTGAGAGAAACCATCGCTAACTTCACAAGGAAATCATTGAGCATACGATGAGGTCAATTTCAAAGTAATTTTTCTGACAACAAATCGCACCATGTAATCCATTCTGCACACCAATGATTTGATTCCTTTTCTACATAAAGACATAAACATGTTACTTCTGTGTAAATGCAATTTTTAAGATTCTACACTGCAAGCAGTAGCCATACTAGTAATATACTATTCAATATTTATGTGCCAGAAATTTATGAATATAAGTCACAGAACATTTAAGGGCATTATATTGTTAATCTCTGAATTGAAGAATAATGTATATATAAACTGCACACATCTTGAGTCTACAGATTCATATTGTTTTAAAAATGAGTATGTGTAATTTTTAGCTGCATCAAAAGATAGACTATTACTCATACTCATGAAGTCCCTTTCAGATGCCAACCTTGCTCCACCCCTTCAGAAGATAAAATCTATTCTGAATTCTATCACTCAAATAATTTTTTTAAATTACCAGTTTTATCTGTTTAAACAATTTATACATGAAATCAAGAAATCTGTTTTTTGGGGGTTAGCAGGTGGAGTGGTGGTTGAGGCACTGGATTCCCACATGGGTAACTGTGGTTCAAATCCTGGATTGGCAGCTTGCTTTCTCACTTTCCCTTTCTAGCTTTCTCTGGTCAAATTAAAAATAATAATAATAAATCAAGTAAATCATTCCTTTTTAAAAAGGAAACCTGCTTTTTAATTTTTATTGTTGCTCGGTGTCTGGCTTCTTTCTTTCAATATAATGTCTGAAAGTTCATCTGTGTTCATATATGTGGCAGTGGTTCATTCATTCCATTGTTGTAGAATGTGCCATTTAATGAATGTAATACAGTATATTTGCTCATTCTACTCTTGAGGGACATTGGGTTTTCTCCAGTTTAGAGCTGTGTGTGTGTGTGTGTGTGTGTGTGTGTGTGTGTGTGTGTGGGCCGAAAGCCATGCTCCAGCCAAGGTGGGTGTACAGGAAGGTGACATGGGTGAACAAAGTCAGGCCAAGACCTCAATGCCCCTTAGCATGTTCTCAGCCGGCTACAGCCAGAGTAAACTCCGGACTGCAGCCCTGATGGCCAGGAGTCATGTGTATTTATTACAGGAGTTTTGCAGGAGTAGGATGGGTGAGGGGAAGTAAGTGAAATATTTTACTCCAAAAGGTAAAGCATTCAAAGTATAGGAACAATAATCATAAAACATGACGTCTGTTTTGTTTAGGTATAAACAGTCATAATTCTTAGAATGAGGAAGTCTATTTTTAGGGTGCATTCTCTTCTTAGATTTTGATTACCGGGGAGGGTCTTTGGATGAGAGGGCTACCAGGAATCTTAATAACCTCAGTCCCAGACCAGCTTGATCACTTTAGTCCCAAATTGGCTTGAGAACTTGAGTCCCAGGTCAGCTTTTGAGAACTTAAGCCTCAGGCTAGGGTAGCAGCAATTATAAGGGCCTAGAAATAAATCCTGTCTGGTTTAATAAAGACAAGGTTAGTATATACTAAAGTGGAATACCTATGGTATCTCTGGGGTAATCCACAGCTAAGAAGGTGAGTCTAATGTCTACACATGAAAGGAATGTGGTCTTGTGAGCAGCTTAATGACTGACCTAAAGGTTACTGTGTACTTGGGACCCTCTAC
>NW_006159764.1:3281633-3306633 GCF_000334495.1 Tupaia belangeri chinensis
TTTCTAATGCTTATCTATGTAATCCCCAGTAGGAGAAGTGAATGTAGCATTCTTTATTGACATTTTCCAAGAGGGTGGGGTGAATCTAATGGGAGTAATTCCTGTTCACAGTCACCACTTTAGTGGATCCACATTCCTTCAAGATTATTGTAAAAGTTATAGTAAAGCAGGGGATGTCTTTATGGGGTACCAGGGTACGGCAGTAAGGCCCATGGGAGAGAAATTGAGTGCAGAGTAGTACAGCAATGCAATGGAGGATCAGAACTCGAAAAACTGTTGACCTTGCACACAGTTCTCCTCAGCCGAGTCCTTGCTCTTAGGCATAAGGGGCAGTTCTTTCATACTCAGCTTGTGTTAACTGCATGGTCCCAGCATGTGTGTGTGTTTTATTTGCCAGAGGGCATTTACTCTCACTGTAGAGAGACACAGAGAGAAAAAGGGAGAGAAAGAAATAGTGAAAAAGGGCTCCCTCCATGGAAATGGTCATGACAGTTCCTTCTCTTCCATTTACCCCTCCTTTCAGGATTTTGGGCACACATGCATGCACACCTGGGATGTTTTCAAGCTGCCAGTTCCAGGAATTGAACTGCACAGTCTGCCATGTGGGATCCAGTCACATTAACAACCACACAACCTACCAGTGCAAAATACTGTTCTATTTTTAATTTTAGCCATATAAGGGGTTAGTTACCATTTTGTATTGGTCATGTTTCTTCTTTTATTTAGTGGTAACAGTTCTTTATATGATATTTTTGAGATTTGAAGGATAGCATATATTCTGTAGTTTTGGGTATAATGTTAAATTTAAGAAAGATATAAATTTTGATTAATATACTAGTCTCATATTCAGGTAACTAATATATCTTATTTGTTATGAGATCTTTCTATCAGAGTTATGTTTTAGGATATTTAGTTTAAATTGTAAATTCAAGTATTCTTTTTAGTTATGCCAACTTTTAATTTATATGACACTTCAAGAAGTTCATAGAAAAATGGAAATAAAGTATGAGTTACGTTGAAGTAAAATTTTTTTAGAAATTCATGTATAATTTTTTTCATAATACATTACATGAACTTTTTGAAGATGTCATATTTCTTACGGTTACTCTAATAAGTTAATACAAATTTAAGTATGTTAATTATCTTTCTATAGTTATTTTTGTCTGTAAATACATATATATATATATATATATATATATATATATATGTGTGTGTGTGTATATATAGATATATATATATATATATCCTTTTTAACATGGTATTTTCACTCTGTATTAAGTTTTATCTAAGTTGATGCACTTTTTCCAGACTTTGTAGATTTCATTACAATTTCATTGTCTTCCATTATTTGTTTTATGTCAATAGTCAGACTTATGTTAATATTTTTTTAAAAATTGCTTAGTCACTTTTCATCCTTTTAGTTAAGATCAAATGTAAAAATAAATGGGGGGGGATTGTTTTGAACTTTCTTCCCTCATCCTTTGAAGTTCTAAGTTTTACCAAAATGTTTCTAGCAATTACAATTTTTTCTTTTTATTCTTTTTTTTTTGTAGAGATTTTCGCTATAGGGCGTGTGCGCTCGCCAGACAGACAGAGAGAGACATAGAGACAGAAAGTGAGAAATCACCCCCTAGGGGGGTTGGTCACGCCACAATCCCTTCTCCTCCATTCTCCTCTCAGGTTCTTGGGCACTCACGCACTCGCCTGGTGTGAGTTTTAAGCCACCAGGTCCGGGACACAAACCTCGGTCGACTACGTGGGAGTCCAGCGATATAGCCATTACGCCAACTGCTGGTTCCCTAGGAATTACAATTTTTAAAAAGAGAAAGAAAGTACCCCTTCTTGGAGTATGGTTATGACTCAATTCCTTCTCCTCCATTGCTACCTTATCAGGATTTGGGGTATACTCACACACATGCCCTGTGTTTGTCAAAAGTTGCGTGTTGTTGGCCATGTAGGTCAGTTCCCTTAAGCACCAGGTCACAAATGTGTTTTGTCCTCTCACTACCATGTGCCTCATATTCTAGATCAGGATTTCTCAACTTTGGCCCTATTGACATTTGGGGCCAGAACATCCATTGTTTGCGGTTGTCCTGGGGACGGGAGAAGGTTTAGCAGCATCCCTGCATAATATCCACTAGATGCTATTAGCACATAACCTGATCATTTGAGAAAACGGAAATGTCTTCAAATATTGATCCCAGTTGAGGGCAAAATTGATCCCAGTTGAAGGTTAGCAATCAAGGTGGTCTAAGCAAAATGAATTAGAGAAGATAATATTAAAAAAGAAATTTATGGACAGAATTTACTGTTTAGCCAGAGGATTTATGTATGTCTTCATAGAATAAACATATGCTATACACACACACACACACACACACATATATATATATATATATGATACATATATTAAATAGTATATTATTTATGTATGGTAATAAATTAAGATACATAAATGCTGTTTCCTTCTTTCATTTTTCTCTGTGCTGTCAGAAGACACATATGCTCTCCAGAGAGACAGACAAGAGAGAAATGGAGAAAGTATCCCACAACTGGGCAACCCTTTCTCCTCCTTTTCTCCACTTGATAGGACTTTGGATATGCACAGGCTTTCTGTGTGTTTTCAAGATGCAATGGCCAGGACTCCAAATAGGTAGTTGGTCACATGGGCTCCTACTGCCTTAACTATCAGGACCCAGAGCTGGTCCTCTGCTATTGCTTAATAACAACTTTCCAAATCCCACAAAGCAGTAAGATGTTTAATGAAATACTGGGTGAGCCTAGTTTGAATTTAATGAGGAATGCTGTCATTCACTAATAAATAAGAATGCATAAGAAAAATACTTGGCTTACCAATTTTTTTATTTTATTTTTTTTGGGGAGGTTTTTCGTCAAAGGGCGTGTGCACTCGCCGGACAGACAGAGAGAGACATAGAGACAGAAAGCGAGAAATCACCCCCCGGGGGGATGGTCACGCCGCAATCCTTTCTCCTCTATTCTCCTCTCGGGATCTTGGGCATGCACGCACATGCGCCCAGAGTGAGTTTTAAGCCACCAGATCTGGTACGCGAACCACGGTCGACTACGTGGGAGTCCAGTAACATAGCCATTACGCTAACTGCTGGTTCCCTTGGTTTACCAAATTTTAGGGACTATAGGAACTCCGAAGTTTTCTTAGTCTCTGTTTGAGATAGGGGCTGTAAAAGAAGCTTGCATTTCCTTGGCATTCTCTAGGAATATACTTTCCATTTGCACACTTAGAAATCACATGGCATCTAATCAGGAGCTATTAACAACCTCAGATGCCTTCGGCAACATACCGCTGTCTTCTGCCAGGCAGTCTTCCCAGTATTTCCATTACTACTCACAAGGGTAGTAAGAAAACAGCTCACAGAAATAGTCTTGCATTCGGTATCTCCTGAGTCTTGAAATAAAAGATGAGAAATTGGGACCACCAGGTGGCATGGTATTTAAATATGTTGGACTCCCACAGGAGTGACCATGGTTTGAGCCCTGAACCTAGTGGCTTAAAAATAATGCCAGGTGCATGTGCACATGAGCCTGAAATTCAGAGAAAAGAATGGAGGAGAAAGGATTGTGGCATGGCTATCACTCCTTGGGGATGTTTTCTCTCTCTCTCTCTCTCTCTGACAAGTGCATATACCGTATGGAAAGAATTATTTAAATAATTTAAGAAAATCAGTAATTAATCCCAGTAAATATCTATCTAATAGCTAGATTTAATTGATTTTTGTTGGATAAATGTGAAGCAAAGTCAACCTGAAAAAGATAACATCATTTACTCATATTGACACACACTAATGACTTCGAATATTTTTAAAAAAGAGGTGTAACTGCATTTTATTTTTCTTTATGAAGGAGTAAGAAAATTTAGAGAAAGAAGTGTGCTTGAGAATTTTAATTTACTACTCTATTTACCTTTAGTTTTTCATGTGGAACAAAAATTGTTGCTTAATAGCCAATATATTTCTGTTTGAAAATTTTTTAGCAATTTTTTAAAAAACTGATTTACCTTCTCCTATGCTTTTATTTTTTCTTCCTCCAACAGAGAAATTTACTTATGATACCACTTTCCTTTTAATTAATAGATTAAATTTGAAGTACTGATTAGCTGATTTTCACTGTTCAATATAAATTTATAAAATTAGTGAATAGTAAAAAAAAAAAAAAAAAAAAAACTTTGTTAACTATCAAAATTCCTTTCCTCGAGCCAGCAGGTGATATGGTGGTTAAAGTCACTGGATTTCCACAGTTTGAACCAGACTCAGCAACTTTCTTTCTCTTTGTCTTTCTTTCTCTTTCTCTTTCTTTTTTTTTCTTTCCCTCTCTCTCTGGTCAATTAAAAAATAATAATAATGAAATAACTAAATAATTCTTTAAAGAAAAAAGGTTCATTTCATTCCTAATGTTTAGAACTACTATTCTTTTTATTTATTTATTCATTCATTCATTATTCTTAATTTGACAGAGAGAGACACACAGAGAGAGAGAGAGAGAAAAGGAAGTAAGAAAGCAAGCTACCAGGTCTGGGACTCGAACCATGGTCAGCCATGTGGGAGTGTCCAGCGCCTTAACCACCATGCCACCTGCTGGTCCCAGAACTACTATTCTTCAAAACCTTTTGAATGTAACTCTGAAAAACTCAACTTCAATGAACATATAAGAGCATACTCTTACATATCCAAATGAGAAAATTACAGAGGCTGACACCAGGGTCTTTACGGTTAAGTGAAAGCCATGAACTTAGATTTTTCAGTCACAATCAAGACTCAGGAGCTACCCATTGTCATCTTAGAAGTAAAGACAATCCCACCAAATTATAATAGAATATGTGAATTGTTCATATTTGAGTACACACACATACACACAACTGTGAACCAATGTTAATTAGGCAGAAAAAACGGTCATTGAGTATTTTTAAGTATTTTTAAAAGGGTTGGAAATAAAGATATAGTGTCAGAGAACACACAATAAATTTATAAATAAAATAAATGTAAATACACATAACTGCTGAAAATACTTTTGAAAGAATTCATGTATTGGAATGACTTCAATACTGACTAATGTATAAAGTGAAATTTGTGAAGAAATCATATATAATATTAATCCAGCGTCTATGTTCTATGTCAGAACTGCTACTGTGTGATATTTGCATTTGTAGCTCAACATCCTGTACAAAATCTTAACAAATCCTATCATATTTTTAATATGTGTTGGCAATTTCTAGTATATCTGAAAGGTCTCTTTCCTGCATCATTAGTTTTACATTTTGTGTTATGTGCACCTACCTTTCACCACAGGCTATATTCATGCTTATTAAACCAATTTCACCAATAGGAATTCTTCCTCACTCAAATTAAATTTATGAAATAAGACAACAACCCCTAAGGACTATATTCAGCAATTGAAAATTTCATTTATTCCCTTCAAATAACATTCTTCAATTATAGTCCATCATTTTTATGACTTTTTTTTTGGGGGGGGAGGGAGAGAGCAGTATAAAACAGTCATTCAAAAAGTACACATAGTTCTCAAGCTCCTATAGCTAATTACAGTTTTCCTCTAACGTAAATTACATACCTCCCTCGCTGTGGTTTTTATTTATGGTTAAACAGCTTCCTGCTCACACCAGGAGGAAATGTTACGGAACAGAAAGATTTCCTATTCTCTTTCTACCCCCAAACAGTGAATTTTCCAGAAGCCAACACAATGGAGACTCTCAGTTAACAATGACTTTTGAAAATGTTCTTTTCCTGTGTTTGCCCAATAACAGAGGGTGTGCAGTGAAGCTACCACTTTCATCTAATTCCCTATGATCATCTGTAATTGAAGGGTTATGGCAGATGAAGAATTAAGTCTATCCCACTCACTGAAAATTAAATAGAAGCAACGAGAAAAAAAATAAATAAAAAGCACCACTCAAACCTAAAGGTTTTTGTTGTTGTTTATTTGTTTTGGTTCCTGCCATAGGGCACAAGCACTCGCCATGGAGAGACAGAGAAAAACAGTGAGTGGGAAAATGAAAAAATCATCCCCCAGAGGGCATGGCCACTCTGCTATCCTTTCTCCTCCATCCTCCTCTTGGGCTTGCACACGCACAACTGTTATCATTTTCAGGCTGCAGTTTCTGGGACTCTAACTGTGATAAACCAAGTGGGAATCTAGCACCTTAACCACCATGCCACCTGCTGGCTCCAAATCTAAAATTTAATTTTTTTAAATATGAGGACATAAAATATTTATCTTATTTACAATGATTCTGCTGTTGTAATTTTTGCCATATCTGTTTTTCAACCTACTAGTAAAAATGATAATTAAAATATATGGAGAGTATATTCCCTCATTTAATAAAACAATAATCTCCTATATAAGCAAATAGTCTAGAAGTTAAACAATGATTAAATGATAGCTAAAATTTTTTGACCTGCAAAAATATAGTTTTTCTATATTAAAATGACTGTATGCCATTATTTCTTATTTTAAAATCAATATTTATTTAGAGTAAGTATAGAAACAAGTTGAGTTACTAAATAAATGTTCAATAACTAATTGCATACTACTGTAGATACTCATAAATATTTTATTCTCATAGAGAAATATTGTCACTTGTTTTTGAAAAAAATATTATTTCATTCTATAAAGTTAAATACTAAGATATTGTGCATACCAAAAAAAAACCCTTTAACATTTAAATATGGATTCCAAAATTGGAAAAAATAACATATAATGGCCAATAAAATATTTTAAATGCTCAATGTTTTTATTAGTATAGATCGAAGAAGTAAAAGTAGTGAGATAATATTTACCATCATTACAAAACAGTGTTTAATGCATTTTAGGTTAATAATGGTTCAAATCACTTTGTTATGGGAATTGAAATTCTATCAGATACACTTTATAATAATGAACACTTCCTTTTAAAATGTCAGTTTTTTTAAGAGGCCAGTTATTCTATCCTTTACAATTCCAACTTCAAACTAAAAGATATAAGTTAAAGTCATGTGTGAGGACAGGTCAGAGGACGCCACAAACACTTCTCTTTATTTCTCCACTCCATCAGGATTTTGCAAATGTGTGCACATGTGCCTGTCATGTTTCCATCCCCTGGGGCTGACACCTGGACACAGGTCGCCCATGTGAGCACTGGATCCTTTAAATCAATAGGGAGGCTCAGTCAAAGAGAAGATATTTTGAAGATATTTGTATTATGTCTCCCAAACCGATGAGTCTATCTCTTAAACCTATCACAAATGCCAAGTCCTCTCCGTTCCCATTTTCAGAGCTTCAGTTTAAGTCCATATTATCTTGGTTGATAATGGGCCTCATTTGTTGTTGTTGCTGTTAATTTTTAAGTTTGTCACAGAGCACATGCACTAGAGGGGAACAGACAAGAATAGGGACGGAGTGGGGGTAAGAAAGCACTCCTCGGCGGGGAGGATGGTCGTACCTCAATGCTTTCTTTTCCATTTCTCCCTCCTTTTGCGAGTTGGAGCACACACGTGCATGCATGTCACTTTTTTTTTTCCAAGTGGTCAGGTCAGAGACTCACACTACCTAGTCGACCATGCAGGGTCTAGTTACCTTAACTGCAAACCACAGTCTGGCTCTCAGACTAATTATTAACACACTTTAGAAGAACATCATCCCTTGTCAGAAGGAATTTTTGAATAGAAATGAAAATATGAAAAAGTCATTTGATGATCTGATAATCAAATCCTAATTTTGTCAGTATCTTCCCCTTTTTGGGGGAAGTTATGCATGAGTGCATAGTTATATATATGATGTCTGTGTGTGTGTATGTGTGTTTAAGAGAATAAAGAGAAACACATAATTAGTGCTAAATGGAAGAGTGAATCCTAAAATTGCACCTGTTTCTTCTTTTCCACACAATCTAGAGATCCTGAGAAGCTTCTGTGGGTAACTAGCTTCTGTAGGCTGCTATTTAAAAACCACTCTTTATACTGATTGGAAATCTAAGCTTTGACAGTTTTACAAAGACTTTCATATTATGACTGCAGGAATGTGTGCTATGTCATTCTTCCCTCTTTGGCACATATGCCTTTGTTGCAGACATGCAAAAATGGATATATTTTTCAAAATATGCCTCTGTGTTGGGCATCTTTCTCCTTATATGTGTTTTTCCTCCACCTAAAATGTCACTTCTCCCTTTCTTCTTGATCCTAAACTTCTGTTAATACCATTATAAATACGCCTAGCATGCATGCATTCACTTCTAGCTTGACTCCTTCCATCCCTTCTTCATAGCTGTATTTTAACATTTACCATGCTTTGGTCTCATCTTCTTCTTTGCTACTCTGGATCTTCTGAAATAATTATGTTCTGATTAACTTTGTGTTTCTAGTCACTGATAAAGTCTTAGATCTTTAGAAGTACTTAATAAATGACTGCATGATCATGTAAATGTTTTTGTGAAAAGGGAATGTGATTGAATTTAAAGACATTTGCACTATTGCTTATTAGTTCAGTGTCATATAGTCTTGAAAATAATTGGAATACCTAATTAAGAATGCACTGTAAATAAAAAATCAATACTGAACATTAACAGGCACTATGCTACATATTAGATGGGCATTGTAGCATTTATCTGCCCCAACGTGATGAGAGGTTCACCCAGAGTTCATAGAGAAGCCTAAGGCAACTGAGACTAGCTAATCGGGTCATATGGCTAGAAAGTGATGTATCACTAGTTGGTGTTTATATGTATCTTTTGGAAAACTGGACCTGTTTTCTGCAGTACTATCTGCTCTGCATTGGAAAATACTGTTTGTGGTATGGCCCAGGTGCTTATGTGCCACTATTTGAGCAAAGATTCCAAGCAAAAGTGACCGAAACACGTTCACATGTATTCCAAAGGTTTGGGACCAGTAGATGACATAGCAGTTATGTAGCTGGTCTTCCACATGGCCAATCGTGGTTCGAGTTTCAAACTCATGCTTGGCATATGTGTGTGTATGCACAAGATCCCAGGAGGAGAATGGAAGATTGGATTGCAGCATGGCCAGTCCCCATAGGGGGTGATTTCTCACTTTCTCTCTCACTGTCTATGTCTTTCTCCTGGGAGCACATGTGCCTTAAGGCAAAAACTTGTTAAAAAAATTGAAAAAGGTTTGTTCATTTTATGTGTTGACAGCAACTACTAGCCAATGTGGGTAGAATTAGAAAAGTTTTGTGCAGTGAGTTTGTGGGTAGAGAGTTGGATCAGAGCTGCAGTGTCAGTGACAGTATCCTCTGTACTTCCCCTTTCTTATTCCTTATTCTGTTTCTTTTTTCCTTCCTGCTCAGAAAATAATTGTCTAGTTCCAGTCATTAAAGCTATGCTCAAATCAGGATGAAAGACAAAGGGGCAGTAATAGTCAAGTCTATTTCTTTTATCAGAAAAAGAAAATATTCCCCAGAATCCTTACTATACTCCTGCTTTCATCTTATTGACCCAAAATGAGTCGCATGATGACCACCAGCTGTGAGTCGCAGCATGACTTTATTTTTTTAGTTTATTTTGTTTCTTTCATGGGCGATGATGAGAGACAAAGTTCATGTGCAAGAGGCAGACAGAGAAAGATAATCACCCTAGACAGAGTCTTGGAATACTGCAGTCCCCCTCTTCCCACTCTCCGGCGAGTCAGTCTTAGGCGTGTGTGCCTGGCAAGTGTCTGATATCTAGGGGTCTGAATCTGTGGTTGGTCATGTGGCTTCCAGTACTGCAGATCAGTATGCTACCACCTGTGGCACTAAGGCTGAGCCACAAAATAGGTTATTTGTTTCAATTTCTATATTTTATATGTTTGATTCAGTTTATCAGCCTGTATTATTTTATTTTCCAAGTCCACCATTCTCTTAGCAACTCTGGAACCTCTAAATGAAAATTTATATTTGTTTTCATTTACCTATTTATTTTAGTTTGCTATGGAACCTCTACATGACAAATTTATATTTGTTTTTATTTATCTATTTATTTTAATTTGCTATGGGGCACATATGCTCACTGTACAGAAACAGAGAGAGAGAGAGAAGGAAGTGAAAAAGCAGCACCAGCCCTCCCCCACACACACACCCCAGGGTGATGTCCACGTCACAATCCTTTCTCCTCCATTCCCATCTTGGGATTTTGGGTATCATAGCACAGTCGCCCAGCATATTTTTGAAACCGCTGGGTCAGGGACTCAAACCACACAGTTGTCCATGTCGGATCCAACTGGCTTAACCTCCACACTACCTGCTAGTGCAACAAATCTGTTTTTATAAAAATGCACCAGACTTACTTTAAAACAGCAGTAGTAACTTAAATACAAAATATCTAACATGTATATGAAGATTTCTTTCTATAATAGTTGCTATTTCTGCTCAGTTCTGATGCAGAGGGACAATAACCAATGTGTACATATAAACGTTTTCTTTATGTTGAGAATTTATAGCGGGAACCCCAGAGTAAAGATAAAAAACAAAAATTAAAAAAAATATATTTTTAATGTCCAAGAAAACTAACAGAATGCCTATTTACTAAACATGGGACAGAAATTGCCTTCAACATTTCATCTAGAGATTCTAGCTAGATGCATGTGTGTACAATATAAATCAAGAATTTTATTTAATTTCTAACTATGGAATATTCTAGAGACAGAATAGTTGAAAAGACTAGCTAGGTATAAGTGGATATTACTATCACAGAAGGTAGAACAGTGTTAACCAGTAGATGGGAAAAGAAAGCCGGTAGGTAAAGAATGGCAGGCATATTAAAAATTATGTGGAATTATTAAATTTCACTATTCACGTATTTGCCTCTATAAAAAACCTTTTGCTCTGATGATAAACTGATATGGCAGTACTGAGCTTAGCTTGTAAATTCTCAAAGAAACTCAGGTTAAAGGTAATACCCAAGTTCTCAAATGTTATTATTTTATTTTCCAAGTCCACCATTCTCTTAGCAACTCTGGAACCTCTAAATGAAAATTTATATTTGTTTTCATTTACCTATTTATTTTAGTTTGCTATGGAACCTCTACATGACAAATTTATATTTGTTTTTATTTATCTATTTATTTTAATTTGCTATGGGGCACATATGCTCACTGTACAGAAACAGAGAGAGAGAGAGAAGGAAGTGAAAAAGCAGCACCAGCCCTCCCCCACACACACACCCCAGGGTGATGTCCACGTCACAATCCTTTCTCCTCCATTCCCATCTTGGGATTTTGGGTATCATAGCACAGTCGCCCAGCATATTTTTGAAACCGCTGGGTCAGGGACTCAAACCACACAGTTGTCCATGTCGGATCCAACTGGCTTAACCTCCACACTACCTGCTAGTGCAACAAATCTGTTTTTATAAAAATGCACCAGACTTACTTTAAAACAGCAGTAGTAACTTAAATACAAAATATCTAACATGTATATGAAGATTTCTTTCTATAATAGTTGCTATTTCTGCTCAGTTCTGATGCAGAGGGACAATAACCAATGTGTACATATAAACGTTTTCTTTATGTTGAGAATTTATAGCGGGAACCCCAGAGTAAAGATAAAAAACAAAAATTAAAAAAAATATATTTTTAATGTCCAAGAAAACTAACAGAATGCCTATTTACTAAACATGGGACAGAAATTGCCTTCAACATTTCATCTAGAGATTCTAGCTAGATGCATGTGTGTACAATATAAATCAAGAATTTTATTTAATTTCTAACTATGGAATATTCTAGAGACAGAATAGTTGAAAAGACTAGCTAGGTATAAGTGGATATTACTATCACAGAAGGTAGAACAGTGTTAACCAGTAGATGGGAAAAGAAAGCCGGTAGGTAAAGAATGGCAGGCATATTAAAAATTATGTGGAATTATTAAATTTCACTATTCACGTATTTGCCTCTATAAAAAACCTTTTGCTCTGATGATAAACTGATATGGCAGTACTGAGCTTAGCTTGTAAATTCTCAAAGAAACTCAGGTTAAAGGTAATACCCAAGTTCTCAAATGTTGTTACTAAACTGTGAATAGAACAGACAAAGCAAAGCCAAGGTAAACTGATTTGAGTTACAATAATCATGCATCTTGTATTTGTAATACAACAGTCATTTTCAGATTCCTTCAAAGTAATCTGCATGTTACTATACATCAAGCAGGCTGATATTTTTAAATGTAACACCTTACCTTGTCTGTCTGTAAGCTTAAGAGTAACAGCTCTCTGGATGGAGATACTGTCGGCGTTCTCCCGAGACTTGGTCCTGTAGGAAGGAAAACACATATATTTTTTAATACCGTTAACTATTATAATAATTTGATTAACTCTTTTATTACAATTTAACTATACTTAGTGTTATCAGTGATATTACATTTCTCTTAAACATGTTGCTTTTCATTTAAAAAATTGTGTAAATAAGCAAACAATGCCTCCATTTCAGCTTCTTTCAGAGGTGGAATTTTTCTAAGGGTGTTTGACTCACATTTCAAAGTCCCTAAAAGAAAAAAATGTCCTTGGTATTTCTTTCCTATAGGAACTATCTCAAAGAATTAAAGATTTGTTTACCCCTTGAAAAGGTCAAAATGAAAATATGTTACCCACTACAAAAATCACTGTCAGTCTGCTAGTAGAACCTATTGTTTTATTTTACTTTTATTGTATTTCCTCTAAATGGGGTGGTTTTCTACTTTTCGTGATCTCTTCAAACATCTAAAACAAATTAATAGCCTTCTCATTTTAAAACATAATAAAATAATGTAAGCATGGAATTATTTCCCCCAATAATTTAGAATCTCAAAAATACAAGCCCTCTTCAAATAGCTCATTGAAATATTCAGATAATAACAGAATATGTGAATGTTAGGCTTTTCTGATTCCTTTATTAAACATGGAAGTGGCATCTCATTATTATATAGTTGACATTTCTACTTTATTTCTTGACTGAAAATATGTTAGTTCCATGGATGAAAGGAAAAGTCTTGTTTTGTTTATTTTTTTCATCAAATTTCTCTTATTCATAAGTAAATCATTAGAAGAAAATTTTAGATATGTAAATCATCCTTTGATAATTGATACATAATTGGTATTGCAAATGTCTTTAAAGATAAGGACCTCTTACATATTTTACCCTGAAAGATAACCACATATTCATCAGTGTCTTTAATATCATCAATTAAGTTTTAGTTTTGAATAATGTATTTCAAAAGCTTCAGAAAAAAGTTCACAATGAAAGTGACTAGACATTTTAATATTAATCTAGCTAATATTCTAACCACATGAAACTGTTTAAAATGATGACACCATTATTTTGGGACTGTTTCAGCTCTGTCCATCCAGAAGAACACAGATAGATATTATCTTTCAGCTTGTTTGTAATATCCTGCCCAAAACTTTATAGGATACCACTTCAAACGTAAGCCATAAATTCATGTGTACCTAGAAATTTATTTTGACAGTGCCAACAGGTGGCATTGTGGTTAAGTGTTGGACTCCCATGTTTTTGGCAGCAGTTCTAGTCCTGGACCTAACAACTTGTTTTCCCACTTATCCTCTCTCTTACTTTCTCACTCACCCTGTCCCTCTCTGGTCAAAATTAAAAGTAAATAAATAAATTTAAATAAAATAATCATTGGGAACCAGCAGTTAGCGTAATGGCTATGTCGCTGGACTCCTACATAGTCGACCACGGTTCGCGTCCTGGACCCAGTGGCTTAAAACTCATGCTGGGCACGTGTGCATGCGTGCCCAAGATACCGAGAGGAGAAGGCAGGAGAAGGGATTGTGGTGTGACCATCCCCCCTGGGGGGGGGGCTGATTTCTCGCTCTCTGTCTCTCTGTCTGGCAAGCGCACGCGCCTTATAGCGAAAACCTCTCCAAAAGAATAAATAAATAAAATAAAAATAAAAAAATAAATAAAATAATCATTTAAAAGAGAAATTTATTTTGAATTACTCATGGAGTAGTTTTTATTTGTGTAACACAATGCATTTTTAATTTGCCAGTGGGCACATGTGCTTGCCAGAGACAGAAAGAGAAAGTGAGAAATAAAGGACCCCTCCTCCCATAAGAGAAAGTCATGCTGCAATCCCTTTTTCTCTATCTGTCCCTCCATTTGAGATTTTAGGCTTGCATGCACACACACCCAGTGTGTTTCTCAAAGCACTGAGTCTAGGATTAGAATTCAAGTCACTAGGTCTAAGGTTAGAATCACATGATTGGCCATGAAGAATCAGTTACCTTAATGACTAGGCTATCAGCTGCCCTTCAAGACAAATTTAATAAATACCTATAATGTGGTTGCAGAAATTTTGAATTTTCAGTTATGAGCAGAATAAGTGTAATCCTTCCCATTTAGTTTCTAGTGCATTAACTCTATCAAAAAGCTAAGGAATGGGGAAGTGGGGTCACCAAGTGACAATGGGGTTAAAGCTCTGGATTCCCACATGGTAGACCATGGCTTGAGTCTCACAATCAACAGCTTGAAAATCACACAGGGCATGTGTGAGTGTATGCCTGTATCCCATGAGAATAGAGGAGAAGAAGATTGTAACATGGCCATCTCTCATCACTCTGACCCCCTGGTGGGGGTGAATTCTCACTTTCTCTCTCCCTTTTCTCTCTCTGGATAGCTTGTGTGCCCTATGGCAAAAACCTTAAAAAGTAAATAAAAAGCAAAGGGATTGGTATGGCCTTGGCTACTGTTCCTAGCAGGTATACTTTGTTTCCAAGTTTAATTTTTTAACTCCTCACTGGATAAACTTATTGGATATTGAGATATAGAATACTTTTCTGATAGCAGTGTATAGCATAAGATTCCTGATTGTCTAATTGACTATCCAAGGTTAATTAAAACAAACAAGCAAAAAGATGATGAAATCAGAAACCCTATGAAATGAAAATTATGACTCAAGTACCAAAGTCTTCAGGTGTGTAGGTGAAGCCGATGTGTAACATGGGTCTGGGAGCAGTAGCAACTCAGGAGGAGGATGGCCAACTGCAACATGGCCTTGCACTAGGGGAGAGTTCAAAGTCTCTTCTTGACAGGGTGTTATATTAGGTGAAAACACGAAGACTTTTAAATTATGTATTGTAGTAATTTTTTAGAAACTTTAAATAGCAATTGGGAAAGGAAAATATGAAAGAGGGACTATGTCCATAAAAAGATTTCCAGGAATAAACTAGTGGAAGACATTTCAACTTCTTTGCTTACTTTGGAAACAGAAGGCTTGAGAATTATCATTTAAAGGTAAACAGAGGAAATACTTGTGATATGAAACAACTTGTGGGATTCTGACCAGATTTGCATCTGATTTTCAGGAATTGTAAATCTTCACTATGTTTCCTACTTCTCGGAGGCTTTTGGCATTTCTACGTCTTTTGTGCACCAGAAAATTCCTGTGTTTCATCAGAACTCAATGAAAACTTATCCCTCATCTGCTCTACTTGAAAACAGAAATGCTCCCTGCTGAAAAATGACATCATAATCACCACCCCCCCCAAGTGAGAGTGACTTTTTATGCCTGTCCCGTTTTCTTACATGTAATGATTCTGCCACTCACCAACATCCATATGGTATCTCCCTTTCTTCCAAGTTTTTATAATAGTTTTACTATTTCCCACCCATGCATTTATTCATCTCCATCCTTTGCTCTCATTAATAATTTAGAACCATGCCTTAAATTATATAGTTGACATTTCTACTTTATTTCTTGACTGAAAATATGTTAGTTCCATGGATGAAAGGAAAAGTCTTGTTTTGTTTATTTTTTTCATCAAATTTCTCTTATTCATAAGTAAATCATTAGAAGAAAATTTTAGATATGTAAATCATCCTTTGATAATTGATACATAATTGGTATTGCAAATGTCTTTAAAGATAAGGACCTCTTACATATTTTACCCTGAAAGATAACCACATATTCATCAGTGTCTTTAATATCATCAATTAAGTTTTAGTTTTGAATAATGTATTTCAAAAGCTTCAGAAAAAAGTTCACAATGAAAGTGACTAGACATTTTAATATTAATCTAGCTAATATTCTAACCACATGAAACTGTTTAAAATGATGACACCATTATTTTGGGACTGTTTCAGCTCTGTCCATCCAGAAGAACACAGATAGATATTATCTTTCAGCTTGTTTGTAATATCCTGCCCAAAACTTTATAGGATACCACTTCAAACGTAAGCCATAAATTCATGTGTACCTAGAAATTTATTTTGACAGTGCCAACAGGTGGCATTGTGGTTAAGTGTTGGACTCCCATGTTTTTGGCAGCAGTTCTAGTCCTGGACCTAACAACTTGTTTTCCCACTTATCCTCTCTCTTACTTTCTCACTCACCCTGTCCCTCTCTGGTCAAAATTAAAAGTAAATAAATAAATTTAAATAAAATAATCATTGGGAACCAGCAGTTAGCGTAATGGCTATGTCGCTGGACTCCTACATAGTCGACCACGGTTCGCGTCCTGGACCCAGTGGCTTAAAACTCATGCTGGGCACGTGTGCATGCGTGCCCAAGATACCGAGAGGAGAAGGCAGGAGAAGGGACTGTCGCGTGACCATCCCCCCTGGGGGGGGGGTGAGTTCTCGCTCTCTGTCTGGCTGGCAAGCGCACGCGCCTTATAGCGAAAACCTCTCCAAAAGAATAAATAAATAAAATAAAAATAAAAAAATAAATAAAATAATCATTTAAAAGAGAAATTTATTTTGAATTACTCATGGAGTAGTTTTTATTTGTGTAACACAATGCATTTTTAATTTGCCAGTGGGCACATGTGCTTGCCAGAGACAGAAAGAGAAAGTGAGAAATAAAGGACCCCTCCTCCCATAAGAGAAAGTCATGCTGCAATCCCTTTTTCTCTATCTGTCCCTCCATTTGAGATTTTAGGCTTGCATGCACACACACCCAGTGTGTTTCTCAAAGCACTGAGTCTAGGATTAGAATTCAAGTCACTAGGTCTAAGGTTAGAATCACATGATTGGCCATGAAGAATCAGTTACCTTAATGACTAGGCTATCAGCTGCCCTTCAAGACAAATTTAATAAATACCTATAATGTGGTTGCAGAAATTTTGAATTTTCAGTTATGAGCAGAATAAGTGTAATCCTTCCCATTTAGTTTCTAGTGCATTAACTCTATCAAAAAGCTAAGGAATGGGGAAGTGGGGTCACCAAGTGACAATGGGGTTAAAGCTCTGGATTCCCACATGGTAGACCATGGCTTGAGTCTCACAATCAACAGCTTGAAAATCACACAGGGCATGTGTGAGTGTATGCCTGTATCCCATGAGAATAGAGGAGAAGAAGATTGTAACATGGCCATCTCTCATCACTCTGACCCCCTGGTGGGGGTGAATTCTCACTTTCTCTCTCCCTTTTCTCTCTCTGGATAGCTTGTGTGCCCTATGGCAAAAACCTTAAAAAGTAAATAAAAAGCAAAGGGATTGGTATGGCCTTGGCTACTGTTCCTAGCAGGTATACTTTGTTTCCAAGTTTAATTTTTTAACTCCTCACTGGATAAACTTATTGGATATTGAGATATAGAATACTTTTCTGATAGCAGTGTATAGCATAAGATTCCTGATTGTCTAATTGACTATCCAAGGTTAATTAAAACAAACAAGCAAAAAGATGATGAAATCAGAAACCCTATGAAATGAAAATTATGACTCAAGTACCAAAGTCTTCAGGTGTGTAGGTGAAGCCGATGTGTAACATGGGTCTGGGAGCAGTAGCAACTCAGGAGGAGGATGGCCAACTGCAACATGGCCTTGCACTAGGGGAGAGTTCAAAGTCTCTTCTTGACAGGGTGTTATATTAGGTGAAAACACGAAGACTTTTAAATTATGTATTGTAGTAATTTTTTAGAAACTTTAAATAGCAATTGGGAAAGGAAAATATGAAAGAGGGACTATGTCCATAAAAAGATTTCCAGGAATAAACTAGTGGAAGACATTTCAACTTCTTTGCTTACTTTGGAAACAGAAGGCTTGAGAATTATCATTTAAAGGTAAACAGAGGAAATACTTGTGATATGAAACAACTTGTGGGATTCTGACCAGATTTGCATCTGATTTTCAGGAATTGTAAATCTTCACTATGTTTCCTACTTCTCGGAGGCTTTTGGCATTTCTACGTCTTTTGTGCACCAGAAAATTCCTGTGTTTCATCAGAACTCAATGAAAACTTATCCCTCATCTGCTCTACTTGAAAACAGAAATGCTCCCTGCTGAAAAATGACATCATAATCACCACCCCCCCCAAGTGAGAGTGACTTTTTATGCCTGTCCCGTTTTCTTACATGTAATGATTCTGCCACTCACCAACATCCATATGGTATCTCCCTTTCTTCCAAGTTTTTATAATAGTTTTACTATTTCCCACCCATGCATTTATTCATCTCCATCCTTTGCTCTCATTAATAATTTAGAACCATGCCTTAAGCTATTTCTTCTTCTTTGACTGGTATGCACACAAAATTATCTATGACTTGGCACTGAAACAAGTGATGATTGGAAACTTTTTAATATCATGCAAGACCATGTCCTAATAAGCCTCTCTAATGGCCATCTGTCACTCTTCTGGAATATAACTTGGAAGGAATAACTTCACAATTAATATTGATTCTGTTATTTCATAGCACTGCATAGGCACTGCAGAGAAGTGTAAGACCTAATAGTTGCTTTTTCAATTCGATTAGTCTATAGGGCATTAACCAATTTGTGTACAATCTAGTAATAATATCTTAGGACTTTTTCCCTAATTAACTCTATATCCCTGTTTTTCAAACATATTAGTGCATTACTGTCATTCTCTTAAACTCTCACCTAATGAATGAAATAAAACTTCAGCACATGCTCACTATTTGGGTGAGAAGTTTGCTGTAACAATTTGAGAAATGTGCTTCATCACAGTACTTGCAATAAATAATATGGGTAACTATAGATCATGCCAAGCAGTATTAAAACAGAACTTAATAGGCTAGCAGGCATTGTGGTGATTAAGGAAGAAGGATTCTATAAGACCAACTACGTGGTTTAATTCCCAATCCATCAGCCCAAAATTCTGAAAGGAGAGATGGAGGTGAAGAGATTGGGGCACAACCAGCCCCTATAAGGAGAAGCTTTCTCATTTTCCTTCTCTCTCTTGCTCTCTCTGTAGTGAGTGCATGTGTTTTCTATAAAATTAAACAAACAAACAAAAAACTCAAATCCTTCAGGCAACTGGAACTGTTTCCTCAATTACCACCTTCTCCACAACTCAAATTTCAACCATAATTCATGTGAAAGTTTTTGACCAAACTTGCCTAAAGTCTCTCTGACATCTGCCTTTGAGATTAGAGTTCTGAAACATAAATTTTCATAGCCCATTTATATAAAATTCCTTAACATTGTTCCAATAAACTTCTCTTCTTTCTTTCCTTTTTCTTTTTTTTTTTCTCTTTCTCTTTCTTTCTTCTCTCTCTTTTTTCTCTACTCTATTTTGTCCTAAGAACCTGTATTTTGGGGCTCTTAAATATATGGACATTTCTAAAATCTACTGAATGTATCATATATATTTAAGTTATATGATTCCTCTCCCTCAAAAATGCCAATATCTTTTTTTTTTGAGAGTTTTTTTTTCGCTAGAGGGTGCGTGTGCTCGCCAGACAGACAGAGAGAGACAGAGAGACAGAAAGCGAGAAATCACCCCCCAGGGGGGGATGGTCACGCCGCAATCCCTTCTCCTCCATTCTCCTCTCGGGATCTTGGGCATGCATGCACACGCGCCCGGCGTGAGTTTTAAGCCACCGGGTCTGCGATGTGAACCACATTCGACTATGTGGGAGTCCAGCAACATAGCCATTACGCTAATTGCTGGTTCCCCCAATATCTTCTTTTAAGAATTCCTTTGAAAATATCCAAGACTTCATCAAAATCAGTTAAAAACGATCTTATGTATCAGGGTAACATGTTTCCTTTCACTAAAATATCCCTGATCAATTATTTTCTCAAAGATTTGTTCATAAAAATTAAAAGAGAAATATAATAAATGAGTATTTCCTAAGTCCTAACAAATCGATAAATAATATGGGTGCACTTGCCACATAATAAAACTGTTTTATTCCTTGGAGATTCCAAGATATGAGGTGTTTCCTCATCTTAAACTCTCATATTTGGTGGTGAGTGGTCAAGGCACAAGACACAACCCACATGATTGATCGTGGTTTGAGTCCTCAACCTGGTGGCTTGAAAATCATGTTGGGCACTTGTGTGTGAATGCCCAAAATTCTAGGAGGAGAATGGAGAAGGGATGTTGGTTGGCATGGCTATTCCTCCTGGGGGGGGGTGTGATTTCTTAGTTTCTTTCACATTGTCTTTCTACATTTCTCTATGGAAAGTGCACACCAATGGAAAAATAAAATCTAAAAAGTGAAAAAGAAATTCACAGATTATTGGGGAATACCAATGAAAAAGCAGAAAATTTTAAAACTGGCACCGTATATGTAATGACAAAAACCAAAATGAGTGCACCAAAAAATACTGTAGAAGAGTGACATTCTGGCCTGGGAATAGACAGGTGACATTTTAGTTTAGGCTTAGAGAGTAGTCCTGGGAGATAGAAATGTCCTGAAAATCAGAGAGGATTTGCAACCACCACCACCATTAACCAAGTACTGGTTACATATCATTATGACTGCATTTACTGAGTATTACATAACCTCATTTAATCTTTACAACAACCTGATAAAGTAAGGGGGGAAATTCTTATTGTACAGAAAGGAAAATAGGAGTCTGATAGATTAAATAACTTACTATTATTATTATCATAATCTTGTTTATATTACATTGAATCACATGTATTTTTACAGTGTATTACATTTTTTTTCCAGAAAGAATGCCTTGTATATCTGTCAGATTATATACCTTTTTTCCCCAAGACAACCCAGCATAAAAATTATGGCTCCCGAAATTAAACTAAGACTACTCAGTTCAATTTTATTATTTAAACGTTTACTTATTATCTTGTATTTCTGAGCCACTGACCCATCAGTTTTAGGAAAATGAAGTCAAATAAAATGAAGTCATTGCCTGGGAGGAATTCACTGGCATGGCTCATTCTTCATTTTACCTTTGCATCAACTCCTAACATAAAGAATTACAGAAGTCTATTCAGCTAAAAAAGAAAAAAAAAAGAAAAAGAAAAAAATATTCAGTTTTCAAAATACAAAACAGGCATACTTCACTTCATTACCATTAATCATTTGGGGACATGTTTAATTATTACTTTGTGCAAATTTAATAACCCTATACATTAATTATTTCTCTATATACCATTCACATCATTCTGTTTCCTTTCTTTTATTTTAAAATTCTTGGCATGTTTCATGGTAATTGAGAGCTTTCATACCTAGCATACAAACTAATGTCAAAAAACATTTGCTGATGCTAATTTGAGGGTGATATTATCATTCTTGTGAACAGATTTTCCAATCCATTAACCATTCGCTTGTATTTTTACATTTTAAAAATACAGTATAGATGAAAATTATTTTGCTTGCTCCAAGGATCCCCTTGCATGATTTCACCAATTCAGACGATCATGGATATCACTTGGAAGTTTTCAGCTTAATGTTCTTGGTTTTATGATGTGATTCCACATACATTTCTAAGCACAGGTTTTAGAGACTTGATTTGCCTTTCGTTCTAGTTATACACAAATATGCAGGTGGAAAAAATGCAGGTGGTGTACAGTGCCAAGACTATTCATGTTTACTATATCCCTGAAGGAGCAAATATATCTTTCTTCTGTAACCATTTTGTGGAAACACAGGCCAACATAAATTATAAAGAATCACTGGAAAATGACAAGCTTCTAGAACTGTCTAACACCTCAGTTGTATCATCCTTAGGTAACGTGCTGGTTGTTTTTCCTTTCTCTTTTTGTTTCACTACTTTTTTTTTGGTTTGGTCTTGTATAGTAGCTCATATTTAAATGGCCTCATTATTTCCTTTATTTCATGAAGATACACTCACCCTTAACTGCACCATGAGCTACAACTCTTCTTTCTTAGAGTCCTGTCATAAGCGGCTAGTCTCATGACACAACTAGAGCAATGATTTAAGGATATTAGTACAATGTTTACCTCCAGGGAACTACAAATGTATCATTCTGTTTCCATTTTAGACCACTTCCCTACAAATAATTTTTATCCTGCCTTATGAGCAACCCTCACTATGACACACTCATAAATTAGAAAGATAAGCCAAATATTAATAGATTTTGAAATGTAGACAATATCCTCGATGGGGAGGACCAGGAGATGGCATAATGGTTATGTCACTGGACTCTCACATAGTTGACCACAGTTTGAGTCCCAGACCTGGCGGCTTAAAACTCATGCCAGGTGCTGCAAGTATGTGTGTACACAAGATCCTGAGAGAAGAGTGGAGGAGAAGGGATTGTAGTATGACAATCTCTTTAGGGGGAATAATTTCTTACTTTCTGATTCTCTGTCTCTTTCTCTTTCTCCAGTGAGCACATGTGTCCTATAACAAAAATCTCTCTCAAAAACAAAAGAAGAAGAAAGGAAGAAAAAAAAAGAAAGAATAGAAAAAGAAAGGCAGAAAGAAAGAAGAATAAAATATCCCTGAAGGATGACTTTTTCCATGAGCATGGTACTGAATCTGAACACATCTAAGACAATAGCCAACCTAAGTATCATTTCTATCCCAAACACCCATATTTAGATCGGAGGATTTCTACAGTCCATATTCATAGTAATTTTTAGCATGGACAACTGTAATAAGTAGAAAAAAACTGACTTAGATTTAGTAGAAATTTTGAAGCAATCTCTTATGTCTCTCAAATGACTGAAATAATGACATCTCTTCCTGGAGCTACCTCCACAGTATGGATACCACTCTGGGAGTTCCACCCACACCCTCACTTGATTTGATTTAAAGTTACTTAGAAAATATTTCTGAATAAGTGAGCAAATCAAATTAACAGCATGTTTTTAGTATGTTTTTAGTGTGTATTTTAGTATTGTCTGTGTAATGAACTTGACTCATGTATTCAATAATGTGTATAAACACCTGGTTTGCTGTTACAGAGAGAGTTAAGAATATTATAAGAAAAAGTACAGTAAGCTCTTCATATTTTTAGTTCTGCATCTACAGACTCACCCAACTATGGACTGAAATATTACATCATCGCTGGTGTGCAGTATGCAGTTGGGGCCTGAGGTGGCACTTTTTTCTTATCATTATTCCTTGAACAATGCTATATAGCAACTATTTACATAGCATTTATATTGTATTTGCTAAATATATATATAATATATATATATATATGTGTGTGTGTGTGCATGTATATAATATATCTGTGTGTGTATACACATGTACATATATGAGATTTTTGCTATAATGCACAGCACTCGCCAGTGAGACAAAGAGACAGCAAGCGAGAAGTCAGCCCCCAGGAGGTTGGCCATGCTGAAATCCCTTCTCTTCTATTCTCATCTCGGGATTTGGGGCATGTATGCACCTGCACCCCATGTACGTTTCAAGCTGCTGGGTTGAGGACTTGAACAACAGTCAGACATGTGGGAGTCCAGTGACGTAACCATTATACCATCTGCTGATCTGTGTATTGGGTAACTATAAGGGACAATTGTAAGTATATGGGAGAATGTGCATAGATTGTATGAGAGTACTAAATTATCTTATATGAGAGTCCACAGATCATGGTACCTACACAAGAGAGGGAGTACTCTCCCCATAGATTCCAAGGGAGGATATAAACATAACCTTCCCCATCCTACTTCTTCCTTTCTAGTAACCCTGTATGGGAGTTCTTTACTTGTCAATTCAGTTTGTCAGATAGCTGGAAGGTTTGATTGACTCAATTAGGTTACCAGATTGACAGGGACAGTGAACATGTTCATTAAAAAGGACTAATGGTGGCATCTTTCATCCTTAGTTTTGGTTGAGAAGAATAGTGGAATACTTTTAATCCAGAGGTTTTTAAGGCCAAAATCTCATGAAGAACATCAGTTCCAGCCCTTTCTCACTCTATGGCTTTCCATTGACCATATGGTTTCCTTTGTCTTGGCCTCATTGAACAGATTTAATTTCATTTTCAGACTGCTGTCAATATTCTAATGTGGGAACCAGCTGATGGCTTAGTGGTTACATCATTGGACTCCCACATGACTGACCAAAATTCAAGTTTCCAGCAGCTTGAAACTCACTTGGGGTGCATGTGTGTGTGTGTGTGTGTGTGTGTGTGTGTGCGCGCGCCCCCAAGATCCTGAGAGGAGAATGAAGGAAAAGGGATGAAGGGATTGACATGTGGCCATCATCTCTCTCAGAAGGGGCATGATTTCTCACTTTCTGTCTCTCTCTCTCTCTCTGTGTGTGTCTCTGGTGAGTGCACATGCCCTATAACACAAATTTCTCTCTCTAAAAAGATGAATCTAGTGTTGATTGATCTCTGAACTCCAATGTGACCATATTTGTAGAAAAGGCTATTAAATGAGGTCATAAGACCATTTTAATCCAGTCCACCTGTCCACAAAAGAAAAGGAAGTGCCACCAGTTGTCTGACTACTCAGAGAAGAAGCCACGTGAGGACACAGTGAGAAAATGGCCTTCTGAAAGCCCAGGAGAGAAGCCTTTGGAAGAGCCAGACCTGCCGACACTTTGATTAGGACTTCTAGCCATCAGACTACGAGGGAAAAAAGAAATTCGAATGACTTAACCTATGCAGGCTGTGGTGTTTAGCCATCGCAGTCTGAGCTGACACTCCAGCCTATCCCTGGTATACAGCTGCAGAATCATGCTCCTTTGACTTAAACATGGCATGCAGGCTTTCTCCTGGTCTGACATCACTGGGGTCTTTGCCTTGCTCTTTACTCCCTCCAATACAACCACTCTTCTCACCACTTTCATCTGGATTGTGGGAAAGGCTCCAGAAGTTTGTATGGCTTGCGACTGACAGCCAGAAATGAGCATACA
>NW_006159764.1:3308147-3366197 GCF_000334495.1 Tupaia belangeri chinensis
TTATTATTATTATTATTATTATTATTATTATTTTAATTTGACCACAGAGAGGCAGAGAGATAGGGAAAGTGAGAAAACCGGCTGCCAGGACCAGCAGTTGGCATAATGGCTATGCTGCTGGACTCCCACGTAGTCGACCATGGTTTGGGTCCCAGACCCGGTGGCTTAAACTCACGCTGGGCGCATGTGCGTGTGTGCCCAAGATCCTGAGAGGAGAATGGAGAAGGGATTGCGGCGTGGCCATCCCCCCTGGGGGATGATTTCTCGCTTTCTGTCTCTCTGTCTCTCTCCTCTCTGTCTGGAGAGTGCACACACCCTATAGCAAAAAACCTCTCCAAAAAAAGAAAGAAAGCCGGCTGCCAGGT
Organism: Tupaia belangeri chinensis; assembly: GCF_000334495.1. NCBI lineage: Eukaryota > Metazoa > Chordata > Mammalia > Scandentia > Tupaiidae > Tupaia > Tupaia belangeri. Next base: position 3,308,513 of record NW_006159764.1, read on the forward strand.
CCATGGCTGGAATCCCGGTTGGGTATGTGGGAGTCCGAAGCCTTAGTCACCACACCTCCTGCTGGACCCTCACTCATTTTTTTAAGGACAGCAGCAAATTGCTGCTAGAAATAGGAACCAGTATTTTCAATTTCATTGACATAATTCATCTTATCACCAGATAAAGAGGGTTATTCATCAGCTCAAAAAATTGGGGGGAATTCTAAACTATTAGAAATCAAAAGTAAAATATTTTATTTACTTAATTCATTTTTAGGAAAAAAAATAAAGCTGTGTGAAGACTTTTCTTTTTTACTAAAACAGTCTTGGTATTATTTCTATGCATTAATATCATTTATGGCAAAGAAAATTGATTTAGATTGTAGAAGGAGAACTCATAAAGTTTGCAGAAAATGAGTATTATAAACTATGTATAAGCTTTTGGGAACCAGCAGATGGCATAATGGCTATGTCGCTAGACTCTCATGTCATGGACCATGGTTCAAGTCCTGGACACAGTGGCTTAAACTCATGCTGGGCATGTATGTATGCATGCCCAAGATTCCCAAGGGAGAATGGAGAAGGGATTGTGACATACATAGCCACCTCCCCAAGGAGTGATTTCTTGCTTTCTGTCTCTGTTTCTCTCTGTCTTTCTGGAAAGCACACATGCCTTATAGCAAAAATGTCTCAGAGAAAAAACAAACAAACAAAAACTATGTATAATTAACTTTCTATAGCAAAATAAATGTGTACTTTAATTTCACTTTTTCACAAACTTTTTGAAGCCTTCTTATTATGTCAAGCTCAAGACTATTTTTCTCAATGCTTAAAAATTTAAGATATTATTAAATATATTTAAAATGGTGTAAGTGACATGAATACCTTGGAAGACAATAGATAATGTTCTTCAAGGTGTTTTAGTTTGTTCATATTATTCCACTTACCTATTATGCTCCTTATTTGTAGTTATTTGTAGTATGCTCAAATCAATCCAAGTCATTTTGCTTTACTTTATGTAAAGAACTCATTTCCAAAAGTAACACAACCTCATAGTTCCTAAAATGTTTTGAAGTCATTTTGAAGTTGTTAGGGTAGGGGACCAGCAGGTGGTGTGGTGGTTAAGACATTGGACTCCCAATTGGTCACCTCATTTAGAGCCTCAGACATGGCAGCTTGCAAATCAGGGTGGGGGTATGTCTGTGCATGTCTAAAATCCCAAGAGAAGAATGGGGAGAAAGGATTGAGGCATAACCATCCCCCCAGGGGCTTAATTTGTCACTTTCTCTCTCTCTCTCTGTCACTCTCTTTGGCAAGTTGACGTGTCCTATGACAAAACCAAAAACAAACAAAAAACAAAACAAAACAAAACAAGGGCCAGAAGGTGATGTGGTGGTTAAAGGTGCTGAATTCCCTTATGACCGATTGCGATTCAAGTCTTGGACCCGGTGGCTTGCTTTCTCACTTTCTCTTTCTCTCTCTGTCCCTCTCTGGCCAAATTGGAAAAAAAAACAAAAAACAAAACAAAACAAAACAAAAACAAAAACAAATGAATAAATAAATGAATGAGGTTAAATGAAAAAAATTTAAAAACAAAGAAGAAGAAATAGGTTGGTGGGTATTGTATGTATGTAATGGTGAAATGTGGCATATTATATGTGTCTTATATGTAAAGCAAACTCTTATATGCATTGAACATGTAGACTGAATAATGATGAGACACTATGAAGTAAAAGTTTACAGTGAAATTTTAACCACCTAATTGTAAATGCACATATTTTCCAACAGAGCTGGTGACCAGGACTGAGTCTGTCCTCCAGAACATTCATTGTCAGGTTGTTCTGAAGTAATTTATTGCTACAGCCAAGAAACACAAAAAGAGACAACGATGTTTTCAACAAAGGTCAAACTCACACTTAGAAAATGGAATGAGCACCAGGATCCAATCCTCATAAACCACAAAAACTAATGTGACAGTCAAACTCTCAAAATGCGGTAGTTCGAGTTGTTTCGTGGAGACAAGCCAGTAAATGACCAGGGCAGAATTGCTGAGAAAGAGGATAATATACACTCAAGAAAGGAAGGAAAATACAATATGCTGCTATTTGGAAGCCAACCAATTAGAATATGATTTGACAGTGTGTAGACTGGAAATGCTCCAGTGATTTATCACTGAGCAGTCTATGTTGACAGGTAGATTAAATAAACAACATGTCACAGATTGGAGTTGGCCACTGAGAAAGGAAATCTGCTAGCTGAATTTGAAATTAATGTTATCAACAGGAGGCTTCGGAAGAAATGGGATTTAACTGAATGACATATGGAGAGACTTCTACTAGTACAAAAGCAGAAAACTACAAGATGAAATGACAACAGCAATTGAGTAAAGGAGGAGTCAAACGCAAATAATGAATAGGATAGCCAGTTAATTGGACATCTTTCTTACTAGGCAGGCAGCTTTAAAACAGCCACCTCTGAGCCCAGAGGTGGTGTGGTGTTTTAGGCTCTGGATCCTATGTGGTAGACTTCAATTCAAGTCCTAGCACCACTGGCTTGAAAAACAGCAGGGGTATATGCATATGTGCCCAAAATCCCAAGAGGAGGGTGGAAGAGAAAGGATTGCAGCATGGTCATTCCCCCTGGGGGGCAATTTCTCACTTTCCTTTTTTCTGTCTGTCTCTGTCTGGTGAGGGTACACACCCTATGGCAAAAATCTTAAATAAAATAAAACAGCAGCCACTGACTCAAACGTAAAGCATAATGCTGACATCACATAATCACATACATGATCCAAGACAATTTAAAGTTCTCCAAATAGTGATGGACAAATATTATACACCAGAGAAACATACTTAGGTATTTTCATAGGAGACACAGATTTCATAAATAATGTTTGGGTACTAAGTGAAAAAAAATGATGAAAATAATTAAGGCTCTGTCATGAAAGAAATCTTACAAAGTGTGTGTCTTCCTTCCTGCGTCAGACTGGTTAAATTGGGTGACTAATTTATAGCCAAAAATCAAACTTAAAAATCTTGGTAAAACTAAAGTGTCTGTCAAGGGCACCTCTTTTTCTCTGTCATAAAATAAAGGAATAAAATTTAAAAATGAAATTTATCAAGGCCAGCAGGTGGCATAGTGATTAAGGTACAACTCCCACATAGCTGACCATGATTTAAGTCCCTGGCCTAGCAGCTTCAGTATCGTGCCAGGTGCATGAGCGTTCATGTCTAAAATTCCAAGAGGAAAATAAAGGAGAAGGAATTATGGCGTGGCTATTCCCCCTGGTGAGAGATTTCTCACTTTCTCTCTCTCTGTCTCTCTCAGGCGAGTGGATGAGCCCTATGGGGAAAAAAAAAAAAAAAAAAAAAAAAAAAAAAAAACTTTAAAATTTAATTTAAAAAAAATTAAGAAGTGTATTATAAGGACCTATAGTTATTTTCTAAAATGATAATTACAAGGTTTATTAGGATAGAACAAAAACTTAATTGAAAAAATTGTTTACAATCTATCACACTAATTGATAATAAACACAATTAAAACAACGTTGGTATAAAATCTGAAAACTGTCTTTATTTTAATATCAACACATTAATTAATTATGCCTCTGTTATTTTTATGAACATAGAAAACTCAAGTATTTATTTTAAATGCTATGCTCTAATGAAATTACCTAAAAATATTGTAGTATGTTTCAGATCTATGCAGAAAAATAAGAAGTTATAATCATAGCCAAATGTTTAAGTATTTACAGCATGCTCTTTTATGAAGTTACTAATTATTACAATAAATCATCAGGACTTGGCTTTAAAAATAGTAATGTAAAATATTGTCCTGACTGTAATTAGAATAGTTGTGAACTACTCTAATTATATACATTAATGTATGTGGCATTTTAATGTGAAAAAGACACTTTAGAACAGTTGACCAAGATGTAAACTTACAATTCTAGTAAAAGAGATTTAAAAAAACCCATAACATTAGTATATATTTTTAGTTGAAATAAACAGAAATAGCTGACATACTGAGAGCTGGAGATATTTCAGTGGGCAAAATACTTTAAAATAACCTAAAATGCAATGAAGACTTTTGATGCTAATATAAGTTTTATGTGAGTCTGCACAATAGGCATGATGTGTTTATGAGTTCATTTGAATTAATAAAGCATGTTTTGCTCATTCTTTAAGTGTGGAAAGAAAAATCTAAACATAGTCTTTACATAATTATATTATAATCATACAATAATACATTTGTACATGGGATTTTTGTTGTTTAGGTTATTTATATTTGTTAAAAATTACATATATATGTTGCATGAATTATTTCCCATATTTGTAGTTACAAGCTAGTAATTTATTTTTTTGCCTTGCACCATTGAGTTACAGAATAACATTTCCTATTGATGAGAAATAATACCATACAATTTACAAGATGATACATGATCCAATAGAACATAATTTCCAGATTATTTCAAATTTCTTCCTCAGAAGTCTATCTTTAAACTTTGCTAATAAATCTTAAATGTCCCTGTAAACTGTAAATACTGACTTATAATAACAATTTTCACTGAAGTCCATACAGAAACAAAGTATTAAAACAAAGATGAAACCAGACAATAGAATAAATACCATTTAAATAATTTAAACAATATACCACTGTTATTTTATTTGCAAACACTTGAGATGAGAATATAATTGATTTGGCATGGCATTTTAATCTCTACTTTTGCTAAACCATTGGCTTAAAACTACAAATCATGATGCTTCATTAGTTTTAGTTTAGACTTAAGATATCAGGGACTTGACAAGTGTATATGTTGTCCCATTTCAAAATGGAATTCATTTAAAATTTAACAACTTTCCATGAGATTTAAGTTTTTCTGAAGCCTGCTTCCAAGGTCTAAAGTAAAGAAAAATTACAGGGACTAGCAGTTAGCGCAAAGGCTATGTTGCTGGACTCCCACATAGCCAACCGTGGTTTGAGTCCCGGACCCAGTGGCTTACACTCAAGCCAGGCGCATGTGCGTGTGTGCCCAAGATCCCAAGAGGAGAATGGAGGACAAGGGATTGTGGCATGGCCATCCCCCCTGGGGGGTGATTTCTCACTTTCTGTCTCTCTGTCCCTCTCTGTCTGTCTGGCAAGCGCATGCGCCATATAGCAAAAATGTCTCCAAAAAAAGAAAAAAAAATACAGAAGATTCTATTAAGGCAGAGGTAGGAACTTCAATTAAAGCAATAGTTGGGAATTGTGATAAATGGAAAAATCTTAATTGAGGTTCTGATAAGTTCGCAGTACATATATGAAATGTGGTAGAACATTGTGGTAAAAGAAATACCTTGCTGATTGTCTCTGATTCAAAAATCCCTATTACTTATTCTTCTAAAGAAACAATGAGTAAAATCTAGGTTTTCATGCAGAAAGAAGTAGAAGTAGACTGATGTCCTGAGGTGAGGAAACCGTGAGTTTTAAATACTGAAAGAGCATGTATTCCCTGATGAAACTTAAGGTTGGAGTCATTGGTACTACCTTACAGGGAGCTTCAGCAAAGAGTTTCGGTGATAGAATATTACTCACCTAGGGAAGTTCTCTTATTTCTGGTGAGATTCATCTTCTATTAACAATAATGCTTTGAGAAAAAAAAGAAAAAAAAAAACTCAAATAGATGCAGGAAGTAGAAATCCAGTAACCACATCAAACACCAGCACAAGATACAAATTGGGAGATGATATTACAGCCAGCAAGAGGGAAAGAAAAAAATATAAATATATAAAAAATAATTTTCAGGGACCAGCAGTTAACATAATGGCTATGCTGCTGGACTCCCACGTAGTCAACCGCGATTCGAGTCCCAGACCTGGTGGCTTAAACTCACGCCTGGCGCGTGTGCGTGTGTGCCCAAGATCCCGAGAGGAGAATGGATTCTAATTATAGATTCTACACAAAAAATAAAAGCACACATATACTGTATTCTCAAAATCTTTGGACTAAATGAATCCTGATTTTGACACAAATTTTGAAATTGCTGATCATAATAATAAAGATTTATACTCATTAGAAGAAAAAATTATGTATAAATATATGCATCTATTTCTATACATACATATTTTATATATGTGTGTAAATATATACATATATATAATTTCATATTTTTAGGGGGGAGGATTTTAGAAAATAGTTCCTTTCTTAATTCTACAGCTTGATTTTACACCAGAGTTAAGAAAATCAGATGAAAGTGTTGATATAAATACATGCTGAAAAGTTAAAATTATTGTGCAAAACTAAGATGTTTTCATTAAAATGTTCTGGGATTTACCTCTCGATGAGTCTCTGTGGGTTTGCCAATGATCCCTTAATTTCTCAGAGCAAACCTATTGAGTCTTATGCTGACGTGACCAAAAGTCAGCATTATGGTCAAATAATTTTCCATGGAGCAGAGTAGTTTATGACTGCAGGAGAAAACAACTCTAATTAAGTAAGCATTTCTTCAAGCATATTTTACAGCTGCACTGCTGTTCAAAATAGTTTCCACTGCTCCATAGATGTCCCTTGGGCGTCAGTTAAAAAAAAAAAAAAAGAAGGAAATCAGCTTTATTTAAATATAATGTTATTCTATCAGTGTTAGTTATTGGATTGCTTTCTTTACATAATTCTCAACAAGAAACTAGTGGTGTTAAAATATTCTTACATGCCAAAGCATAATCCCTCATCCAAACTGAAGATGTAATTCAAAGTTCTCACTAAAATCAACTGTATTTGCAAAGTTCTCGAAGTTAACAAAGTAAAGCTAAGTGATAAAAGTCATTAGTGGATGATGTTTTCAGTTTTGCTTTTTAGTTACTCTAGCAGATGCGATATTGGCTCCTTTTCACAGTAAATTAGATATGCAATTACTAGAAGCAAGAAATAGATTTACATTTTGTAAAAATGGTCTGCATAAGATTAATTATGAGTAGAGAATTAAAAATGTGCCAGTATTGAAATAACTGTCACCATGGGGACATTCAGATCCAAATGATTAAATTAGCCTTTGGCCAGATGATAACTACTTTCCAGTCATCAAATTAGTAAATGAAAAAATCAGGAGTCATGACTTTCCTTAAAATAAGAAGATGGATAACATCTTTTTATGATTTTATGATGTGTCATTTGATTTCTTTTACCTATTACAAATTCTTGTTGAACTACTTTATTCGTATGTATTCATATGAAGTTCTCAAAATGTAATCCAAAATGTGTGTACAGTTTCCTATGACGTGGCTTCATAGTTGGGTTGTAGATAGTTCGATTTGGTCCAGCTTACACCAAGTGCATACTTATTATTTTTTTTAATTGTCAGGGGTCACATGTGTTTGCCAGAGAAAGAAGGAGGAGTGGAAGAGCCAGCAGGTGGCATAGTGCTTAAGGTGCTGGACTCTCACATGGTCAATTCTGACTTAAGTTCCAGACCCAGTAACCTGAAAATCATACAGGGTGTGTGTGCAAGCATGCCCCAATCCTAAATACACCTATAATTTTTAGAAAGCACATCAGCAAGACAGACTTGGACAATCTCATAGATGACAGCCAATGAATGCCTAAGCAAACCCATGTCTCTACAAGTATTGTCATACTTCGCAGTGAATTATGTTAGAGCACCTCTTCCTCCAGCAGCAAATGCCTCTACCAGAGCATACAGTTCAAGAAGCTGAGTCTTGGTTTCAGCTCTAAATCACTACTCAGCTGGGCTTCACTGAGCAGTGAATAATCATGGTGGTCCTTAAGACTGTCAACCTCTTCCATAATCAGTCAGTATACCAAAATAATTACATGGTTTTTACCTCTCATACTGGCAAGACAGAGATCCTTGGTATTAGTGAGATTTGAGGAAAACAGGCATTCTTCATTTAGGCAGATAGTGGAATAAATCAATACAATTGAAAAAAAATGTGGCGGGGGGGGTAGTCAGCCCATGAGATGGTGATTAAGACATAGATCCTGTATGGCCCACTGAGTAATTAGAGTCCTGAACCCAGCAGCTTAAAAAGGATGTTGGTCAGGTGTGCATCACATGTGCATGCATACTCAAAATTCTGAAAAGAGGAAGAAATGGAGAAGGGATTGTGACATGACTGTCCACAATGGGAAGTGCTTTCTCACTTTCCTTCTCACTCTCTCTCTGTCTCTCTAAAATGAGCATGCCCTCTGGTAATTTAAAAAGAGAAAGAAATAAAGACAGAAATTCTTGCTAATATATATCAAAATTAAAATGAAAAAAGCAAACAGAGAAGGGCCAGCAGATGGTATAGTGGTTAAGGCACTGGACTTTCATATGGCTGATTACGGTTTGAGTCTTGAACCCAGTTCTTGAAACTCATGCTGGGTGCATTTGCATGCATGCTCAAAAATCCCAAGATTAGAATGGAGGAGAAAGGATTGTGGTGTAGCTGTCCCTCGTAGGGGGGTGATTTCTCACTTTCTCTCTCTCTGTCTCTCTTGCTAGCATATGTGCCTGATAGCTAAACGATCTCTCAAAAAAAATATTAAATCATATTATTGTATTTGGTGATTCTATCTCCATGTATGTCCTGCAGATACAGTCCTCTTTGCATGCAAATGCATGTATGACACTGCAGTTTATTCTAGCATTACTAAAAGCAAAAATTTGAAATGAACACTATATCCATTGAAAACAAATAGACAAATTATTTTACAACTATTCAGTGGAATTTATTGACAGCATGTATCTATGTGTGTGTATATTAATATATTAATTACATATAATATGTAATATATAGAATATGTATTATATATTAGTATACACACATAAATATATAAATATATATGAGGGATTTAAAAAGTTCATGGAAAATGGAATTAAAGTACCAATTTATTTTGATATGAAAAATTAAAATCTTTGCATATTTCTTTTAATATGCATTTTCCACGAACTTGTTGAAGAGTCCCTCATATGTATATATATATCCAATATGCATATATTTAAATCTTACTAATATATCAAAAAGTTTTAAAAGCCCACTTTTTATTACCATGATAAGAAAGCACCAAAACACCAGATTTATAAAATGTAATTTCACTGTTCACATAAAAACTATTGCTATTTAACTTACCAAGAAACACTTAATAGGATTACTATAGAAGCAAATAATTAAAACGTGTGATGGAAAGTACATACTTTCCAGCATTAATTTTTATTGGGGGAAAACAATATTTTAATTATTGGGTTCTACAAATCACAGCATCGCATTATGGTGCATATTGGATTACATTTCTATTAAGCATGTTTGTTCCTATTTTATGCTCCAGGTCTCGAAAATTAAAATTAACTCAATAATATGAAGACATCTCAAAAGAGAAAAACACTTTCTAAATTTTTAATAATGGGCATTAAAATAGATTCTTATGTGTGGATAAAGAAAAAAAAATTATGTGTGTTTTACCTACACATTTGTACGTCTCAGTTGTTACACATTTCCTAACACAGAATGTATGTAAACAGTATGACTCTGTCCTCATGGTCAGGTACCCCTTATCTCTTGCTTGAATATCTGTTTCATCAAATCTACTCCTCTTTAGTTAACCTGCTCTTATAATGGATTTCATTTTCTTTTTTAAAAATATAAATGTTATCGTGTATAGTTAAGGTCTATGCTATGGGATGCATATAGTTAATAGAGATAGTTACTATAGCAAAGCACATTAATATATCCATCATCTCACACAGATGGCATAATGGCTATGTCGCTGGACTCCCATGTAGTTGACCACAATTCAAGTCCTGGACCTGGTGGCTTAAACTCAGGCCGGGTATGTGTGTTTGCATGCCCAAGATCCCAAGAGAAAAATGGAAGAGAAGGGATTGCGTCATGTCCATTCCCCATGGGAGTGATTTCTCGATTTCTGTCTCTCTCTTGGTGAGTGCAAACAAACCAACAAACAAAAAAGTGTCTCACCTTCCAGAATGTCTCACCTTCCAGAATGTCTCACCTTCCAGAGCAACAGCGTGTGAAACTTACTGCTTCTCCATAGCAGACTAGTTCCCTTCTGAGCTCACTTAGGGCTATACCCACCACCTGGGACCTGCCTTCTCTTCTCTTGCTACTCTGCCAGCTTCTCTGCATTACACAGCTAACCACTATCCTTTTAAAACGTACCTCCTGTGTCACTTCTAAGAGAAGCTTACAGTATGTAACCACAACCAGTATGTGTGAAGCATGTTCCCATGTATTCTGAGAGCCTCATCTTCCAGCCCTGCTTCAGCACATTTCTGTTTGGATAATAATTTGCCTGTCTTCTTTTGAGCTCTCAGGAGTGGGAATGGTCTCATTTATGTCTGTATTTCCAGAAACTTGACCCATGTATGACTAGTAGAATGTACAAAACAAAATATGTTAAGTAAATTAATAATGCCTTGGATAACATCTCATATTCACACATAAAAGCTCAAAGGAGACATATTAAAGAAAAATAAATGAGCAGTAGAGAAGCATTATTTAAAGGGAAGTCAGAGAATTCCACAGAGTTCTTTTGACAAATAATGTTGCAGAACTTTACGTAAGGCCATCCACTAAAAGTTTAACATGAATTACCATATAAAACTTTCCTAAAAGTCCAGTGCTATGGTTTAAATATGTCCCTCCAAAATTCATATATCAGAAAATTAATCCCTATGATAATGATGTTGAGAGGTGGAACCATTAAGAGATGATTAGATGAGAAGGGTGGTAGCTTTATTAGTGAACTAATACTATTACTTCAAGGGTGTGTTAGTTATCTTGAGAATGGGTTTCTGATACAGAAAGGAAGCATTTGCCCAACTTCCTATCTGTTTCCTGCTTGCTTCCACCTTGATTATTAAAAAAAAAAAATCTCAAGAGGGTTGATTTTGAAGGTAAGTTTAAAAATATTATCAAACAAACAAACAAAAAAATCTACTTTAGCAACGTTTGGTAAGTCCTGGGTCCTGGTAACAGTGATGCACACTGGGCTATCTCCTTGACCACGAACTGTCTAAATGCATGTCAGGAAGCTCAACTCTTATGCTCATTCTTATATCAAGGTCCTCAAAGTTCTCAGAACTCTGTTGGGAAATGTGTATTTTTTGTTTCTTTTAATTTATTTTTTCTGTTATATTCATTTATTTATTGAGCAAGCAAGAGTGGGTGCCCAAGAGGGGCACCTCCAACAGGGTCTTGATGCTGTGATCCAGCCCAGTTTAGTCAGCCCAGTTGTGCTTCCCTCCAGTCCTGAGAAATGTTTGCCTTTGTTAAATAGTTCTGTTTTTCTACCATATAAAACTTTCCTAAAAGTCCAGTGCTATGGTTTAAATATGTCCCTCCAAAATTCATATATCAGAAAATTAATCCCTATGATAATGATGTTGAGAGGTGGAACCATTAAGAGATGATTAGATGAGAAGGGTGGTAGCTTTATTAGTGAACTAATACTATTACTTCAAGGGTGTGTTAGTTATCTTGAGAATGGGTTTCTGATACAGAAAGGAAGCATTTGCCCAACTTCCTATCTGTTTCCTGCTTGCTTCCACCTTGATTATTAAAAAAAAAAAATCTCAAGAGGGTTGATTTTGAAGGTAAGTTTAAAAATATTATCAAACAAACAAACAAAAAAATCTACTTTAGCAGCGTTTGGTAAGTCCTGGGTCCTGGTAACAGTGATGCACACTGGGCTATCTCCTTGACCACGAACTGTCTAAATGCATGTCAGGAAGCTCAACTCTTATGCTCATTCTTATATCAAGGTCCTCAAAGTTCTCAGAACTCTGTTGGGAAATGTGTATTTTTTGTTTCTTTTAATTTATTTTTTCTGTTATATTCATTTATTTATTGAGCAAGCAAGAGTGGGTGCCCAAGAGGGGCACCTCCAACAGGGTCTTGATGCTGTGATCCAGCCCAGTTTAGTCAGCCCAGTTGTGCTTCCCTCCAGTCCTGAGAAATGTTTGCCTTTGTTAAATAGTTCTGACTTTCTATTCTACCGCGCTTCCCATAATAAAAATAATAATAATAATAATAATAATTCTCCTTCTCCTTCTTCTTCTCCTTCTTCTTTCTCCTTCTTCTTCAACCCTTATTCTTCTTATTATTCTTTTATTCTTATTCTTCTCTTGAGTAGTTTATAAAATCAAATCTTTTAGTGGAGATCTGAGTAATTCTCTCCCAAGTAATGTGCATAAATGTTGTTGGCATTTAATTTACACTTATATTCTTTAATTAATAGTCTTACATTAAGCAATAATGCTATTTTCCACATGCCTAGGTGAAGAAAAAATTCTAGAAAGCATAGGGGACAACATTTTTGACTGTTTCTATTGTGTTTTGAACTCTGATTAAAAATAAATAGGATAAAAAGTAAAAGAAAACAAAAAAGAAAGCAAGAGTGAAGAAAATAAGAGCTAATCGAGGATAGCCTTCTGCCATGGAGAAAGAAATGATGCGGTACCTAAGCTGGGAGAAAATACACTTAAACCCTGTCCAAGAGGCAAGAGTGCATCCATTCACATGTGTTTGTAGGGAGTGGGACAGAAGAGAACAAGCAAGGTGAATTTAAATGGTGCATTATAAGACCGAATGATACTATTTTCTGGTAGAATAATTTCTGTGACTAGCTTATACTTTGAATCTAAGTGTCAATACCTACGCTGTCATATATTTCAACTTTCTGTCACGTAGTACTATTGGCTACTAAGATATCAAAAGGCACATTGAGTAGATTCCATTTTCTTGGAGATTAGGCAGCCACTCTCCATTTTGGAGGTTTTCTAACGTGCTCTAACAACTTTTATCTTAAAATCCAGTTAATATCTATGATTGTCAGTGCTTACAAAATTTGCTTTATCTAGTTCCTTAACAATTGGTGAATTTTAATGCTGGTCTCTGTTATAATAGTGAGCATCATGATTATATGAGCTGAAAGAAAAGCTTGTAAACTAAAGGATCACGAGGGAATACAAATTCTCTTCTACCCAAGAGGTGTTTTTTTGTTGTTGTTGTTATTTATCTTATATACAACAATAAGTACTGTCAATAAATATAAAATCTGCTATTTAATTATAAGTATGTACACATGTATATGTATGGATATAGCCACACATACATATATGTGTACATTTATACATATATATGTATATATAAACTAAATATATGTATATATTTATATATGTATCATATACATGTATATATTAACTAAACTTGTCTATATATATATATATATATAAACTAAACTTATCTGTCTTTATGATCACTTTGGAAGGAAAGCAAACAAGTGGTATAAATAGAAATCGGGATGCATTTCTACAAGTACAGCTGAGTAATATCTCATTTATGTGTACTTGAGGACACTCTATATAAAATTTGCTTCAGCTAGTATTGTTGCCATAACAACAATTTTATACAGATTGTGCACTTTTTTCAGGCAATATTTAAATACTCAGGGAAATGTCTAGAAGATAATGAGAAAATTTCGTAAAATTTCAAAGAGTAATTGCTTCCATTAAAATATTCCATACCTCCTAATTGGAGTAATAGCTCCAGGCTGCTGTTTTAAACAGCAACAATTAATTTTGGTGAATTCTTAAAATTGTAATATTTGAAAAAATCTACTCAATAACTTCAGTTGATTTCTTATAATTAATTGAAAATTGTTCCAGGTAGGATGAGCAAATAAATTAGAATAGTATACTAGCTATAGACATCTCTTTTAAAATTAATAAGGTTCATTTGCTAAACTAAAATGAATGGCCCAGTGATTTCTTTTACAACTTAAATTTTTAGGGTTATCTACTTTTTAATTTTTAATTATTAAATGATACAGGTAATAATGTAACTGTGACAAGAATTGAACCAAATCCAAATTTGGTTTTGTTAACAGAATGTTCACTACTACTTCCTGGACTTTTTAAAGCCAAAAGCTGTCATATAATTGACTTCATTGCAATGGTAGTCATTAAAATGGTACTCAAGTAAAACATTACACTGTGGCTTTACATTTCCTCTAAAATTCTGGATCTTTCTATAACTGGAATATATATTTATATGAGTGTGTATTTATACATGTGTTTATAGAGACACACACACTTATATATGCTACACACAGACACACACTTATACACACAAAGTCATACCTTGCTCAATGACAGGGATGTCTTCTGAAAAATGCATTGTTAGACAACTTTGTGACTGTGTGAACATCATACAGTGCATTTACGGAAATCTAGATAGTAGAGCTTACTACAAACCTAGTGGTAAGCCTATTCATCTAGGTCACAAACTTGTAATTGTTTTGAATTCTACAGGCAGTTATAACACAATTGTAAGTACATGTGTACCAAATATATTGAAACATTGAAAAGATACAGTAAAATTATGGTATAAAAGAGAAATAGCATGCTGCACCTGGATAGTGTGTTTACCATGAATGAAGCTTGCCGAATTGGAAGATGTTCTTGGGGGCTCAGTGAGTGACCAGTAAATAATAAGGCCTAGGACAGTATTATATACTTCATAAACACCATAAACTAATGCTACACTAAATTTATAAAAATATATTTTCCTTTATTTAACAATAAATTAATCTTAGCTTATAGTAACATAACTGCTTTACTTTATAAACAAGTTTTTTTTTTTTACTTTTCGACTCTTTTGTAGTAACATGTAGCTTTGAACACAAATCCTATAGCTGTACAAAAATAGTTTTTCTTTTTATTCTTTTTTTATAAGATTCTTCTATTTTAAAACTTTACTTTTATCTACTTTTAAAGTTTTTTTTTTGTTAAAACCTATGACATGGGTATAGCCACTGTGGTGCAGTGGTAACCCAAGTACCCTACGACTCTGAAAGCATCTGCCTACTGCAGGTTCATATTCCTGGGTAGTCTTGAAAACACACAGGGACCTAGGATTGGAGAGCTGAAAGGCTAGGAAGGGGGAATGCAGTGTAATGAGTCCCTCTCGAGGGTGCTTCCTCTGTCTCTTACTCTGATGTGTACATGTGCTATCACAATTAGAAACAAACAAACGTAAAGCATATACAAACATACCCATTAGCCTAGGCCTGCACAGAGTCAGGACTATCAGTATAGCTGTCTTCCACCTTCACGTCTGTCCCACTGGAAGGACCATGATGAACCAAACAACATACTAAATCAAGTGCAGGATAAAATGATGCAATCAAGAGACTGGGAAAACAGCAGATGTAGAAGGGTCCTGCCAGTGGAACGTGGCCGTTTAACAACTTTTTTTTGTTTGTTTTCTGAGTAGCAGGAGTACACTTTGAAATAACAATCAAAAGTGTAATATACTAATATATAAACAGGAAACGCAGCTGTTTATTATCAAGTATCATGTATGGTACATACTTGTATGTAATATACTTTTACTGGGCTGGTCATGCATAATAGATATGTTTACACCAGCCTCACCACAAACACATGAGTAATGAGTCACACTATGTTGTCATGGCTGTGATGTTACTAGGTGATATGAATTGTTCAGCTCAGTTAAAATATTATAGGACGAGTGTTGTATATGCTGTCATTGACCAAAATGTCATTGCTCGGCACAGGACTAGATAGATAGACAGAAAAATAGAAAGAGTGAGTGAGATAGATAATATATTCTTGTTAACTTTTAATTTTAAAAAAGTGAAAGAAATATCACATTGAATCTAGAAAAGGCAATTGATATTTTTGGTAAAAAATAAAAATAAAAAATAATGTGAGTCAGAAGTGTGAAGAGTTTTCCGGTCAGAATTTCTCAGCCTCTTAAAAAGTTCCAGTTGTCCTGACCATTGACATCTTAAATAAATGACCAGACCAACTGATAAGCTGATTATAAAAATCCATCTTCTTAAGGTCAATGGTCTGTACCAATCAGAACCAGAAACAGTGGGTAGGTAAATGGCTTTCAGAGGCCTACCTGTCACATAGCCAAAGCAGAGCCGACTCAGTAGGAAGGAGTGGAGAGACAATTTGAAAGCTTACAGATGGAGCGGATCTAAATGATTAGAACTGTGTCTGTACACAGCTAATACAGACGTCGAGTGCATTTAAACCTTTCAGTACAATTTGATTTTGAGTACGTGTGTTGTCTCCTCCTAACATTTTCAGCAACAGAGGACACAGTGATTTGTTATTGTCATACTACACCATTTCACAAACAAAGTGCAGATGTAGGATGGCGGTGTAATGATGTGATAAATCAGTCAATTTAAAGCTGGCGGAATATCATTAGCATTGCTTTATTTACTAGTGAAGGAGAGAGGGTTTTTGAAATTGATCCCTACGTAATGACGAAAGATAATTGAGTTAATATTGAATTGTGCATACAATGATAAAGTGCAAATCAATAAAACCACTAGTCAAAAGTGAACACATTTAAAATTTATTTTCTAGACATGCTCCTCAAAATAATTTAGTATTTAAATGATACAGTGTAGTAGTCTAGGTTCTCCAGAGAAAGGGAACCAATATTTTTTAATATATTCACACACACACGCACACACACACACACACACACACACACACACATGTTTACCATAAGGAATTGACTCACATATTTATGAAGACTGAGAATCCTAAGATCCTCACAGATCTCCCAGAGATCCAGGGGAACCCATGGGATAGGCCCAGTACAAATCCAAAGACCAAAGAACATGAAGCACCAATGGTATTAGTTATGATCCAAGTCTGAGACTGAAAGCAGGGAAGACTGAAGTCTCAGATTGGAGATAGTCAGGCAGAAACAATATTTTTTTTCCTTAGGCAGACTTTTATTCTATTTGGTCCTGCAGTCGATAGGAGGACGACCATCACATAAGGAAGATAATCTGTTTTACTCAGTCCAGTGATGCAAATGCCATTGTTGCCTTTTTTTACATTTAATCACTGTTTCATTA
Organism: Tupaia belangeri chinensis; assembly: GCF_000334495.1. Lineage (NCBI taxonomy): Eukaryota > Metazoa > Chordata > Mammalia > Scandentia > Tupaiidae > Tupaia > Tupaia belangeri. The sequence goes on from NW_006159764.1 coordinate 3,325,397, forward strand.
CAGCATACCAAATGCCATTCTTATCCAAAAACATGTTCACATTCAGAAATAACAGTAATAAAACCAGAGAGGTAGAGAATTAGCAGGAGACAGGGAAGTAGCCGTTTCCTTAGAAGATGTGAGTTTTAGAAAACTGAAGAGAACCAGGGGTGTTCAGGATTCTGACAGACGGCGCAGTGAATCCATGTTCACTACCTCACACTAACTTCCTTTTACTAACTAGACTACAGTACCATAAAAAATAGACAAGACATTAGTTATAAAATTGACATAAACATGGTTCATAATCAAGAACAAGTAGCCGTTTCCTTAGAAGATGTGAGTTTTAGAAAACTGAAGAGAACCAGGGGTGTTCAGGATTCTGACAGACGGCGCAGTGAATCCATGTTCACTACCTCACACTAACTTCCTTTTACTAACTAGACTACAGTACCATAAAAAATAGACAAGACATTAGTTATAAAATTGACATAAACATGGTTCATAATCAAGAACTTCTGGGTGTATATATATATAATTCAAAACAATAAAAAGAAGTAGTGTGTATTTGCCAGAGAGAGAAAGAGAACAAAGCACATCCCCTAATGGGTGTGGTCACTGCACAATCCTTTCCTCCGCATCTCTATCCTGCCAGGGCTTTTATCCACCTGGAATGTTTTTCAACCTTCAGGGGCTGTAATTTGAAACACACTGGGCCAAGTTAGATCCAGCTCTGCCTGTACCATTTTTAACCCCTGTGCTAGGGCTGGGCCAAGCAGTTGTCCTAATATATTTTACTGCAAAATACTTTAAGAAAGGAAAGTGTGGAGATTACAACAAATTTATTGGAAATATTGAAACTATGTCTTATGTTATTAATAATTCACTTATTCTAGATAAAGTTAAAGTGGAGCTAAAGTTAATCAAATTAGTTTAATACCTACCTGTGATTATTTAAGGACAGATCAAAAAGAGCCCATATTTGAGACTATTTCTCCAACAAACCAGTCATTAAATATCTAAAATATCATTGAAATTTGTATTTTTTGTTTTATGGTTTTTCACTTCATGATTCCGTTTAAGTAAAAGAAGAAAAGAAAAAGAAAACAGAAAATACCCCAGAGCAAAGGAGCCATGAGATCATGATAACAGTAGCTTACTCTGAACTTACTGGGGATAGAATTAGTAAACAAGGCAATCACTTTAGAAGATCCAGGGAAAGGAGACCAGCACATGGAGTAAGGGCTACATTGCTAGCCTAACATGTAGTTGACCACGGTTCAAGTCCCGGACCCAGTGGATTAAACTCACACCGGGTGCATGTGAGTGCGTGCCTAAGATCCCAAGAGGAGAATGGAGGAGAAGGGATTGCTGGTGGTATGTGGCCATTCCCCCTTGGAGGGTGATTTCTCGCCTTCTGTCTCTCTCTGTCTTTCTGGTGAGTGCACGTACCCTACAGTGAAAAAAAAAAAAAAAGAAAGAAACCTCTCCAAAAAGAAAAAAAATCCAGGGAGAGAACGTGGGGTAGACAAACATACAAAACATGAAAGGAGAGCTAAAGAAGCTCAGAGCTAAGGTTTGGTAAAGAAATCCTGGGCAAGGCATTAGGCTGTGCACTTGGCATAAAGGAGGTTTTAGTTTGGTTTCTGACCAAAGCAAACAAATAGTTAAGTAAAAGTAGGGATCATAACTGAGAGAGTGGGCAAACTGAGACAGGGATGAAGACAAGACAATAAGGAGTCATTGACAAGCAGATTACTGATGTGAGAATTTACGGTTTAGGGTTCATTCTTCTGGAGATTCTCTGAGAAACCATACAATGTGTATCTTAATACTTGCACCCCAACACAGGGAATTTGAACTATCTACCCAGTCAAATCCATTCTGTTCTATTATTAGGTAAAGAAAAATCTTCAGGCACAAAAGCAGGGAGATGCATTGAATTGTTTACCACAGCTTTAGGTTATCCATAGTCTAAGAGTATGGGGGCAGGACATCAGAAATGTCTACTACCAAGTGTTTAATATGGTTCTCCAGAAAATAAAATTTTATTTTCATTTAAGAAACAGAAAAACTGAGACTCGGTTTGGTAAGAAAACTGAGACACAGAGTTGCTAAGTTACACTGAAATTTACCTTTTTAAGAGGCCATAGCAAAGCCTGAAACAGAGATATTCAGAACTCTAATCATGTACACATAATGTTTCAGATGTACACTATGACATGCCCTGAAGTGATACCTAATAATAGTGAAACTAGGAGAATATTGAGTTTCTAATTGAGATGAAACTGAGATATATGTTGATTTAAAATATACGTTGATCTGTTAAAAATGATGAAAATAAGGGACAACATATGATCTAAGGAGAATTCAGATATGTACATATGTACATAGAGGACTTATATGTGAAGCACAGATTTTTTTTAAGAGAGATTTTTTTGTAATAGGGCACATGTGCTCACCAGACAGAGAGACAGAGAGACAGAAAGCAAGAAATCATCCTCCAGGGGGGATGGCCATGCCACAATCCCTTCTCCTCCATTCTCCTCATGGAGTCTTGTGCATGTATGTAGACACAACCAGAATGAGTTTTAAGGTGACAGATATGGCACTTGAACCACGGTTGACTTTGTGGGAGTCCAGCAACATAACCCTTATACCATCTGCTAGTCTCAAAGCCTAAATTTCTAAGTGCTCATTCTTTGAATGCTACTGACAAGATCTGGGAAACAGAATGATTCTATAAAATTAAGTTAATTGTTACAACTATTTGACTTCAAAAAAAAAAATTAGCAAGGGCTTGCAGGTGCTGAAATGGAAGAGGAGAAAGTTAGAGAAGGGTGCCAACAGGGTGCCATTGAACCTTGCAAATATTAAGCACAGTAACGCTAGATTGATCCTGACATATACCAAGCCAGTGCAACATCTACAGGGATAGCAGCAAGCAGTTACAGAGTAAACACATGACAAGAGAATAAAGGAAGATTACAGCAGAATTCACAAAGAAAGAGTATTGCAGTCTCACTTTTAGTAGCTTAGAAGAGAGCTAGCATAACAGGTCTATGTGAGGCTGATGGAAGAATAAGTGGACACCAGACAATAAACTCACAATCTCCCTTTTTAGAAAATGTCTGTTTCTTGGGGCCGGCATGTGGCATGGTAGATAAGGGCATTGGACTCCTACATAGCTGACCGTGGTTTGAGTACTGGATCTGGCAGCTTGCTTTCTCACTTTCTTTCTCTCTCGCTCTATCCCTCTCTGGTCAAACTAAAATAAGTAAATAAATAAAGTTAAATAGTCCTTAAAAAAATAAAATGTCTATTTCTGTAGCCAGCATATCTTTCATTTTATAGATTTTCAGATGTTTTCTACTCCCTCAGTAATGCATCTGTAGAGTATTACAACGAGACTGGACACTCTACATAGACCGTATACATGCTGACCATATATGTTTATTCTGAGTCATGGGATAATGAGGCTTAGGCCACAGGCTATACGTATACTTCACCAGATGTATACTTTGCACCTCTTGATGTGTCTGCTCACCATTTTTCCCCCAATAAAACTTATGTTACATCATCACAAAAGGTGTGTGTTTTGAATCCACTAGGCAATAGTTCCATACTCATTCTTCTGTTTACTAAAAGCCTTTTGCATTATTTGAGCTGAATTCTCAGTTAACTAATTTTTATTTCCAAAATATCTCTTTGATTCTTGATTAACAACCTTAATTCTCTTCATCTACACTTCAGGAATCCTCTTTACTTATCTAACACAGATTACCTATGCTGTTGGTAAGCTTTACTTACTATTTATCCAACCAAGGATCCATTATCCAGACACCTTCACCAGGTAATTCACTAGAAAACCAAGGAATTTACTGAAACATCAAAAATCTTTGTTTTCTTTCTCTAACATTTGTGTTTTATGTTGCATCCTCTGTGGGTTAAGACAAAGGGCAAATAACTTTAAAATTTAAGTGACCAAAATGAAAAGCTATTTGATGATGATGATGTGGATAGTAATGTCTTAGTCTTGACAGATATGTTGAATAAAGACATGTTATGCACTGTGAAGATATATGTGATTATATGTAATATAAAAAATCATTTTAAGGGAACCAGCAGTTAACTTAATGGCTATGTCGCTGGACTCCCACGTAGTCGACCACGGTTCACTTCCCGGACCCGGTGGCTTAAAACTCACGCCGGGCGCATGTGCGTGTGTGCCCAAGATCCCGAGAGGAGAATGGAGGAGAAGGGATTGTGGCGTGACCATCCCCCCTGGGGGGTGATTTCTCGCTTTCTGTCTCTATGTCTCTCTCTGTCTGTCTGGCAAGCGCACACGCCCTATAGCGAAAACCTCTCCAAAAAAAAAAAAAAAAGAGCTAAAATAAAAATCGATGATTTTCTCTATCTTGGGTCATCTTCGAAAGTCATTAGACACATTGACAATGGAGAGTTAAAGTGCTATGCTTTCCTATAGAAGAAGTCAGAAACTGGGAACTCCAGACAACTCAAGAGCAGTTGTTTTTTTTCTCTTTGCCTCTTTTAATTAACCATGATTTCAAACCTTGTGAGCTATTTTCTGAAGATTCAGTATAGAACATGGTATCAGGAGTTGATTGTATTGAAGGCATATTGGAAAGCTTTTGAATTTCCAGCACAGGTATGCTCAATACGTTTCACGTGCAAGTAGGCTGAATAGATTTTTATTTTCATTGTAATTGCTAGCCCTCACCATTTTAAAGGAGGAGCCATTTCTTGATTAAACCAATTTTTCAGACACTAAAATAAATTACACAGAAGCATGCAACCTTTTCAAATCTATTTTTAATTGTCAACATAGCATGCTACATTATTTCAGACCTTAAGCATAATTAAATGTCAGAAAATGTCATGTGAGTTTTCCTTCAGTAACGATTTGCTAATTATTTTACCAGGGTACTTTAAGGAAATCTTTAGATATCATAGTCTTTGCTTAAAGATTTTCAACTTCGGTAAGTATAATAATTAAAGCAGCTTCTGTTCTTCAGAATCTTTGTTTTTTTTTTTTTTTTTTTTTTTTTTTTTTTTTGCATAGGCAGACAGCTTTAACATGACTAAACACTCTTAAATCAAACAGGTACTTTGGAGTATCCTGTATCTTCTATGCAAGATATACTAGATAGAAGATAATAAATGAAAAGCAATCAACTAAAGTAAAATATATCTGTATGCATGTGCATATATAAGAGGATTAAGTATGATTAGTCAATTCAGGAATATGAAAACTTTGATTTTGAGATTCCATATGTTATTTTCATAGATAACATTTGAATCGGGCTTAAATGTTGCTAGAGGATAAACTCATTTGTTTATATAACTTTAGCAGGTCAGGAGGGACCACATACACTCCTCATTCTTCTGGGTGCTTGATATTCTTTAATAGGAATAAATTCTCATGTTCTGCAGTGAAAGTTCCAACAAAATTATTTAAAAAATTATCTAGGACAAAGAAACACTCTAGTTTAAATTCATACTCACATACAAGTGATTGTCATAAGAACATTTCCTGAAAGATTTTGATAGATGAGTATTTGAATTATTTGTTGAGAGACAGTCGAAGAGGAAACGACAAGAAAATGAAATTTTGCCTAGAGAAAATCCTACATATATTTCACATACAAAATTGTTTATAAGAAGAGCCCCATATGCAATTTTAGAAGATTGTTTTCCCATTTTTACCTTCACTACCATTTCCTGATGCAAGGTATTATCATCTTTTCACTATGCCTTGAAAGCTTAGGCCAAGCAGCTTTAGAATATCCTGGTTTTTGAGTGTCATACCTATAAATTTTGATAGAGGAAACATAGAGCAGATGTGAGATTCTGTAAGATTTTAAATCTTCCCAGGTGATTCTGACACACTTCAAAGGTGAGCTTCATTCCCTTAAAGGTGTATAGTCATTCAGCATTTTCTCTACCACAAGGCTATTCAGAACAAATCTCATCTCATCACTGTGTTCAAAATCTGCTTATGATTGCTTTAATGTTCCTGGGCTATCTGGCTTCAACTACCCCAGTGTCATGATACTGCTTGACGAAGGTACACCCTCTGAAGCATACTCAGCCCTTGAGGTTTCCCAAATTCTCTATGCTTTCCCACACTCATCTCAAGTCAGCATCCCACAAGCTATGTTGCTTCTCAGCTTCAATTTACTTCTCTTTGCTCTGCTTTGGCAACTTGATCCCATGCCTTTGTCCTTGACTAATTGTGCAATGTAAAGGCTTGTTTAAAGGATGTTGTCACCAAGGGCCATAAGAGATGAATAGGCTTCTCTTCCTGGCCCAGGGAACATGTCCCCTGCATCCTCCAGCACAGCTACCATTGGCAGAAGGGGGCCCCAGAGACATTGACTCTCCACCTTCGGAATCAACTCTAGCCTTCAGGCACCCCAGTGAGCTTCTAGGTCCTCTGGCTGTGATTCTTATGGAGCAGTGGTGACCTTACTTCACCCTGATACCATTCCTCATCCTCAGCAGGCTGATTCTACAAGACTAGTCTTAGTTACCACCTTCTAGAAAAACTCAAAGCCATCCACAAGTTACTTGTTCCTGCTCTCAAAAAAGATCTGATTGCAAGCCTAAGACTGGAGTGGGATGTAGGGAGTGGGTGTGCTTTTCCAAATTTATTCCTTGTCTGGTTACTCTCTCTCAGCCTAGAGATTGTAGCTCCTAACTTCATTCACTGTTTCTTTATAACTTGGAGTTCTCTTTGTCCTCCTTTAGCCCCATTTAGTAATGATACTTACAGATTTATTTTATCTCCCTCATTCTAATTTCTAGTGTGATTTCTGTCCTGATGGCATTCTGAAGTATACCTTTTTGTTGTTGTTGTTGTTGTTTACTGGCATCCTCTTCTCCTTCTGCATTCATGTCCTTTGACAAGGTACATTTGGAAACAACTCCCAGTCTCAAACACAATCTACGTGTGTCTTAAGCAAAGTTAGTTACTCCCTCTTCTTTGTTAATTTGTGCATGTGTTTACAATACTCAGCAAAGAATCTTGAAATGATCCATGTAAGATTTCCTTCAGCATTGCTCTTAAATAGCATCACCATGTCTTTATTACCTTTGTCCCTCAGAAGTTGAATATAATAGGCAAGTAATAAATACCAATAGGATTGCATGGATAAAATATGAAAGAAGTATACCCAAAGAAGAGAGACTGACTTAGACACATCAAGTTGATCAGAAAGTGACAGTATAACCAGCATTAGATGTCTTAGAATTTAATACAACATCTCCTAATATTTTAGTGACATTTTATAATGTGATGTGTCTGTCTTCTCTGTTTATATTCTTTGTTTAAGAAATATTCTGAGATTTATTTTAGACCAATTTGTCCTTACTTAAGTAGCTGCTATTCAAATTTTTGAAAAAATTAAGTGAATATGAATAGATTATGAAAGACTAGAATGTGTAACTTTTTTTTCAGATGCAAGAAATGATTAGACATACAATGTAAATGAATGATTGCATTGTACTTACAGGTCCCCAAGTACATAGTCAAATCTGTCCTTTCATCCTCATATCCATCCAGCAAATTTAAATCAGTCTCTCAATTTTTGAACATCTTGTGATTGCTAGCTATTAAGATGTCAAAGCTATCTAGCCAACTTGAATTTCATGAAAACTTGAAATACCCAGTTATTGTGATTCAATTAGTTGGTCTAAAGCATTATACCAATGGGAATAGAAACTAAATTGAATCATAATTCCTCCTTTCTATGACCTTTGTCCCTGTCCCCCAGAGAAACTTTATAATACTGAAAGTATACAGAGATTGTGAAGCAAGGTTAAAAGAACAGGATTGTCTACATCATTGGCATTGCCAGAGCAGTCACTCAGCTTTTATCCTAAAAAAAAAATAACAGCATTAAGAAAATGTAATATTTTTATATGACCCTAAGAAACCCCAGGAAGCCTTACGAAGGTAAAATAATTTAACCTACTGTTCTAATTATTAGGGAGGTATAAACAGCAACTGAGGTGCGCTGTTAAGTTATAAAAAGTTGATATCATAAGGTGTAGAAAAGTGTGGAAGGGATATAATTTGCAAAATGCTTCCTGAAGCTCTAGATCAGAGAGTAAGTAAAAGGTTGAGCTGGTGATTTTGTTTTTTAGTCTGAATAAATTGATCTCTTTTGGCTCAGAAATCAGATTATGGAATTTAAAAAGAAAACCTCTCCAGAGTATGAAATTAGCTCAAAATGTCTTCAAGACATTAGATATATATTTTCCCTTATAAATAATAAATCCCTTTCGTTTACACACAGTAAGATATAACATACATCATAATAACAATGAGGCATGGGGAACGTCTGAAGCAATGGCCTATAATATTCATCATAACTCTAGACCCAGATTCAACTCTTCTAGTATTTTTGAGACTGTGATTCGTTTAGAACTCACTGTTAGCAATGCATTTATTTATAGAAATCCCTGACTATTCACCTCTCAAGGATTAGACTTTTAAAAAGGTTTCTAACCAGAAGATTTAAGAATTATATAGTCCTACACTTCAGGTCACCCTGATTCTGCAAAGTCCTAAAAGTGTGATTTTTCATTATAACTTCGTCTTTGAGGGCAAAAGAATATAACACTCTGTCTGGTTGTCCATTGGACATTTTATAGTTGCAGGTTTCTGAATTGTTAAAAATGATGAAGAAAAATAAATTTATTTTCCTTCTTTCTTACTACTACATGTGTGGATCTTATCTCCTCTAATTAACTTTGCATACTTTAATACAATTTTGGGTTAGACAAATATTTCAGTCAGCATTGCATGTATTAGAAGCTCTAAAATACATAAATTTGACAACTCACCACTCAGCTTTATGTTAACATAAGACTGAATTGGAATTAACACTTTTTAAAGGAATTATTTCTTTAATTCTGTTTACCATAATTATTATGTTTTAATTTGACCAGAAAGAGACAGAAAAAGAGAAAGAGAGAAAGCAAGCCTCTAGGTCTAAGACTTGAACCATAGTCAGCCATAAACACACACACACACACACACACACACACACACAAACACATATACATATATACATTCATATCTATCTATATATTTAGCAAGAGGTCACAAGCATTCACAAGACAAAGAAAGTGAGAGCACTCCTCAATGGGACGTGATTACAGTGCAATAATTTTTTCCCCATTCCTCCTTCCTGTCATAATTTTGGACTTGCAGACACATACACTCAGCATGATTTTCTCCCACTGGCCCAAGTCCAGTTGCAGTTGGCCATGTTCAATCTGACTTCTGATTCTCTGCACTTAATTACTTTGCTATGGCGCCATCCCAGCCATATTGTTTTTATGTTTTTTTTTTTTCAGAGGTTTTTGTTATAGTGCACATGCACTCACCAGAAAGAGAGACAGAGAGACAGAAAGAGTGAAAAATCACCCCCCAGGGGGGATGGCCACACCACAATCCCTTCTCCTCCATTCTCCTTTTGGGATCTTGGGCATGCACATGCACCCTGTGTAAGTTTAAGCCACTGGGTCTGGGACTCAAACCACAGTCGACAACATGGGAATCCAGTGACATAGCCATTATACTATCTGCTGGTCCCAGCCATATTGTTTTTAAGCTGCTAAGATATTCTTGTATTTTCCTGCTTAATATATACCGAGTGTCCGCACTCAGTGACTAAAGGATATAGAAACACAGTATATAGATGTAAATACCAGATATAGTATGTGTGCAAGAGGAGGGTCTGAGGAAGGACATTTAGAAGAAAAATAGGGAGGCAAAGTATCGATGTCACAGGGAGGTGTGGTATTGTCTGTTGAGGATGTTTTGTGGTTTTGTCAACTGTGTTGGGGAGAGATATTCACCTGTTGAAATATCCATTTTGTAAGACACATAATAATGTGATTGAATGTATAAAAGAAAATGAAATAAAAAATTAATTAATTTTTTAAAAAGATAGTCTTAAATAGTGATGGAATGCTAATACTCCTCTCCAAGTAAAGTTCTGTGTCTTTTGTTTCTCTCAATGAGAGTATTTAATCCAGCCTATTCTTCCAGTATTTTGTCCTAACATGTTCCACCACCACTGTTAATATGTTAATAATTTTTTTTTTTTTAGATTTTTGCCATGTGACACATGTCATCAGAGAAAGACAGAGAGACAGGGAGAGGTAAAGTGAGAAATCACTGCCCAGAGGGGATGGCCTCCCACAATCCCTTCTCCTTCATTCTCCTCCTCAGACTTTGGACATGAACACACATACACGCAGTATGATTTTCAAGCCTCCAGATCTGGAACTTGAACTGTGGTTGCCATGTGGAAGTCCAGTGTTGTAACCCCTACACCATCCATCTTCTGGACCCCTGTTAATACATTCTTACTTAAAATTCTTCAATTGTAATATTTCTCTAAACCAATAAATATTTATACAATGCTTATTGAACACTATACACTGAATAATTTGTAAATAAATAAATTTTAAATTTATTGTAGATTTGGAGACTTGGATGTCCAATATGAAGTTAGTAATGTGTACCGGTAACGGTCTTAATTCATCAATCCATGGGCAAAAAGCTGAGTATGTGTGCAGGAGCTCACAGAATCAAACTTTCTGTCTCAAGTCCTTTTATAATCAGCATTAATCCATTCAAGAGAATGGAGCTCTAAAGACCTAGTATCTGCCTTAAATGTTGTTAGGCCCCACCTCTTTACATTGCAGCATTGGGGGTTCTGTTTTCAAAGCATGCTTTTCTGGAGAACACATTCAAACCATAGCATAACCCATTTAGGATGCCTTATCTACCTCTATAGAAATGAACACATGGTTCAGGTTAGGTTATTCAGTTTTGCATTCAATATTAGTCAAGATTCTTTAGAGAAAATGATCTGATAGGATGAATGAGCTGGCTACATAGAGAAAGAGCAGATTTATTATGAAAAGTAACTCATGAAATTATGAAAACTACAATATGTCATGTGCAAGCTAGAGGATTGAGAAATCCAGTGATATAATTTAGTCTGAGCCCAAAAGCCTGAGAACGAAGGGTGTGGTTGAAGTCAGGAGAAAATAAGATTTCTCAGCTAAAAAAAAAAAAAAAAAAAAGGAGGCAGCATTTTATTTGCCCTTCTTCAGCTATTTCATCTCAGAGGATTATATGAGCCATCCACATTGGTGAGAGAGGAGCTTCCATACCTAGTTTACTAATGCAAATTCTAGTTTATTCCAAAAACACTCTCGCAGAAACAATGCTTATCAGTTACCTGGATATCCCTTAATTCAGTAGGGTTGACACATAAAATTAACCATCACAAATTTTTAGCTACATTGGATACTAGAATATAAGCAAGGTGAGCAAATGAACATCAGTTCTTAAAGTTTCATTTTTGTTTTTCACCAGTGTTTGTATGCATGCATGTGTGAGGGAGAGAGAAAAAGCACCCCCATCAGGACCCAGTCATGCTACATTTCTTTTACCTCCAAGTCTCCATCTTGTCAGGATTTAGGGTCATGAAGGACTCCAGTTGAACTCTAGTTGGCCATGTGGGAAATGGCTTCCTGTTTAGGTATAGAACCTGAACTCTGAGCTATGGGGTTGGCACATCATCAATAGAACTTTCGTCTAAATGATGGAAATCCCATTCTTATGTGATTTATGTTATAAGAAAAGTAAAGTACCTTCATTCTATTTAGAAAATTTGACATTTATAAAATGTATATGTTTGATTTATTTCCCATTAATTGCTATTATTGATAAACTATTCAATTTGCTTACTATGTGGCATTTTTCTACATCGAAATAGATCTACTCCAGAATTCTTTTTACCTGAACCTATTTTCCTGTATGGTGCTGAATTATTGCTGGCCAAATTACAGAAGACTGAAGTAGAAGCCATTGTTCTTGAAAGGTTATAACAGATCACATATAGTAATATAGACCTAAAAGATACTAGTAATAGGGAACCAGCAGTTAGCGTAATGCCTGTGTCACTGGGCTCCCACGTAGTCGACCACGGTTCGCATCCCAGACCCGGTAGCTTAAAACTCACGCTGGGCGCATGTGCGTGCGTGCCCAAGATCCCAAGAGGAGAATGGAGGAGAAAGGATTGCAGCATGTCCATCCCCTCTGGGGGGTGATTTCTCGCTTTCTGTCTCTATGTCTCTCTCTGTCTGGCGAGCACATGTGCCCTATAGCGAAAACCTCTCAAGAAAAAAAAAAAAGATATTAGTAATAGACCTAAAAGGTACTTTGAACATCGCCCGATTGATGACGTTCCAATTACTCTCTTTCTGCTGAATGTGTTGTTCAAAAAGATCCTTAGATGCTTGGTTGGACTCTCAGAAGCAGAAGGGAGACAGAGGTAGGCACAGCTTTCCATTGACTTCCCTATAAGTTCTGCTTGGCCAAATCAGTGCAAGGGCAAGAAGTCATGGGCACCTCTCATTTTCCCGAGAGTCTGTCTACCTGGGGCACTACTTCAGTCAGAGCGTTAGTAATTCTTTTTCTGACTCTGCCATACTTCCTTCACCAACTCTTCCCACGTTTGTGTGAGGGGTAATTTTAATAATAAGTTAGTAACACCCTTGTTACTCATAATGCTCTGGTTTCCTGACTAAACCCTGACATACATGCCTGCTAAAATTACTACACACTCAAAAATCATGTTAAGTGTTGTTTCTTAGGCTGTAAGTTTTTTCGGGTGCTTGAGTTATTCACCTGGCTCATCCTCTTGGTGTTCCAAAACATGAGCATTTGATATAGCGAGTTTGTTTCAGTGTATATAGTAGTTTTATTTAAATGTTAACTTCTTAAGAACTATAGTCAGCACCCATGGGAACTAGCAGTGTCTTGGTTATTCTTTCTTTCTGTGTATTTAATTTCAATGGAAAATCAAATAAAAGAATGCTGAATACAAACTTAATGAGGGCAGAGACCTTGTTTGTTTTATCTATTACTTTATTCTGAGAAACTACAAGGGTTTGGCATATAGGAAAAACTCCATGAATATTTGAGGAATGAAAAAAAAAAGTCAGATGACTTATAGTTTGCTAGTATTTATTATTCTTTTTCTTATTATTTGAAGAAACTATATACATTTTTAATATCATCCTTCCTACTCTGATAATAGCTTTTTTTGGTAAGTAAACCTCCACCTCTTTATTTCAAACAAGTGATTTTAATAGGAGTTGAGATAATTTATAATCTGCCATACTTTTCTTCTCAAGCCTTGGTTTGGTGACCAAAATTAACTTCTCCTTAAGTGGCTAAAATGATTTGTCTTAAAATGTTCAATGGAACAAAAGTAACCAAATAAGTGTCTTCTAGATCTTTCATTTCTCTTTACTTTTATTTTTCTTTTGTTGTTTAATAATGAAAGTGGAGCATTTAAGTAACAGGTTTAAGGTTTTAGAACTCCCAGAGCTGTATTTACTCCCATGTGATGGAAACCTCTTGGCAGTGAAGGAAATAATGCCATGGTACAGAGAAGCAGAGATGAAATATCAAACTGCTCTCTGAGGTGTCCAGATCCCTGCTTCTAGTTGTCCCCAGAGCCCAGCTGTGTCACCACTTTTCCTACAGTTACGATGTTCCACCATTCCAATAAGATAACTGGTCATCACTGAAATATTTTTTCTTGACTTTATTTTTAACTCCAGTAGATTTTTATTTTTAATCTTTGAAATTAATCTGTTTTTTTTTCAGAGATTTTTGCTCTAAGGTACGTGTGCAAGCCGGAGAGATAGACAGAGACAGAAAGCAAGAAATTGTCCCCTGGGATGAATGGTCATGCCACAGTTACTTCTCTTCTATTCTCCTCTTGGAATCTTGAGCATGCACACACAGACACCCAGTGTGAGTTTTAAGCCACCCAGCCAGGGACTTGATCCACAGACAACTACATCAGAGTCCAGTGATGTAACCATTATGCCATCTGCTGTACTCACATATTGAAGTAATCTTGACTACATTTGTTAGAATAGGCTGGCGTATGTTTTTGTAACAATTAAGTTGTATTATTTCACAGACTTGACCTAGGTCCTTAAGTCTCTCCAAGGAAGTCCTTTTCAGGTAAGTCAATTTCAGGTAATGATTCACGTTTTCAGGTCATTTCAGTCTCATGGCTCAGGGTCCTCAGTAAATTGATTGTATTGTTATTCTGGAAACTGAAAGCACAGCACAGAGAACGAACATGAGCTCTTAAGTACCCAGATTAAAAGTAACACGTACTGCTTTTGCTCACGCCCACTGACAAAATTAGCTACATGACCACAAGCCTAACTACAAGAGAAACTTGGAAAAATGGATATGCAAGTGGAAAATTTAGTGAAGTCTATTCTCTGTGCATCATGAACTTTTATGTGGACTTTCCCACTTGTAGAAATGTAGTTAGTCCTGGCTCCTAAAACATATAAGCATCAGTAGTATTCCAGGAATCGTTTCAGGTTGTCCTACACTTTTCTTTTCCACATACCACTTGGTGACTGTCATTAGCCTTTAATTTTATGAACCAGATACTATCTTAAGTGACAGGAAAGGAGATTATCTTATTCATATTTGTATGCCTCACAACTAGGGAGATATTTAAAATTTATTAAGTGATGACATTAATTAAACAGCTGCATTGAAATGTCTGTATTTTTTAATTTATTTTTTTATTTTTTTAGCTATCAGAAAGTTCATGTGCTCACCAGAGAGACAGAGGGGAAGAAGATACCCTCCAGTGGGACATGGTCATACCCTGTCTCTGTTTTCTATTTCTTCATTCTGCAGGGATTTGGGGAAACATATGCCCAGCAGGTTTTTAAAGATTCTGGGGCTAGGATTCATATCATGGTCAGTCATGTGGGATCCGGCTCCCTTAATCACTGGACTACAGGGCCAGTCCAAAGTGTCTGAATATATATAATGGAATTTTGGGGACCAGCAGATGGCTTAGCAGTTACATCACTGGACTCCCACATGGCTGATCATGGTTTGAGCCCTGAACCTGATGGCTTGAAAATCATGCCAGTTGCATGTGTCCCCAAGATCCCAAGAGAATAATGAAGGAGAAGGGATCGTGGTATGACCATCCTCCTGGGGGAGAGAGGTGATTTCTCACTTTCCCTCTCACTGTCTCTATCTCTCACTCTGGCAAACACATCTGTCTTAAGGCAAAAACCTCAGAATTTTTTTATTTTTTTTCTGGAGAATTTTCTGTTAAAATTTTCAACATACTCTAAACATACCACATGGAACTTATAAGTTTATGTTGATGTGTAAGCACATTTAAATACATGTATTTTATAGATCACTGATTTTACGTACAGAGTGAGGGTAGGCCGTGTGGAAGTGCTTCAGTAAACCTGTCCATTCTGTCAGGGAGGGGAGAGGGTATGGCATGCCAAACAACCAGGCAGGTTTGATTGAACTGCTTAGTGAGTCAGTATTACCAGAACAAGTTTGTATTAGGTGTATCATAACAGATGGTAAAAAGTGCTTCATTAGTCTGTATATATTTTCATTTCTATATGAAAATACCAGAAAACTATTCATTATTAAACAGACATATAAACAAGATGAAAATTTTAAATGTTACATAATAGCACAAATATTATTACTTCTAAAATGTAAATTTTGAAAATCAATAAACTAATTAGTTTGGTCATATGTGTATTAGATAATGGAAATTTGATTGTTCACCCACAAGAAATCAAAGATATAGATCATATTCTGATTATCTATTCATCCTTTTAGTTCCTAATGGAAACAAATTATAAATATGATGATTATATATTTTATATATATTTTTAATCAAATAACTTATCACATTTCTTCATAGAATTTACTTAGATTCAAGAGAGCTTAAGTATGTCAGAAAAAAGATATTTCCACATTTAGATGGTTGAAATAATTTTTTAAAGTTTAGTTAAAATGTTGTGCTATGAAAGGATTGTTAATGTTATGGATCTTTAAATCCCATGTCTATTGTGTGTGTTAAAGCAATTTATTTTTAAATAATCTTTATAAACATCATTTGACATGAACTTATTACATAAATATTAATTCTCTTTCAATATCATTTATACAACCTGATAAGGAAACCCATCACACCCATGTGAGTTTATTATAATCACTAAAGCTTATATACATGTATATTTTCATATGACTTAATTCAGAGATGACTTTCTAAGTCTAAGAATTTTATGAAATAATATTCATATATGGGCACAAATTAAATACTTACTCCAAGGGAAGTGAGGCCCATTGATTTTAACTTCAAGATCAGAAAACAGAAAGAAAATTGAAGGCAAAAATCTCATTTCTTTCATATGCTGGTGAGATAAAATGATTAAGTGATTAACATACTCCCATGGGCTATTAGGTCATACCTAATATTAGAGAGGATGTAATGGCATTTTAGAGACTCCTGCTGCCAGCAGCCTCAGGCTTGATGATATTTACTCATTTACATTTAAGATAATCCAATAGAAATTCCAATTTAATACCCAACCTTTGATATTCTGCCATCCTGACACAGTGGGTTTATCCTTATTTTTCATATTTGAATTCATCTATCCCTATGTCTCTCTTGATAACCTATCACTGAAACTGGTCTGCTTAAATGAGATAAGGTGGAAAGAATTGACATTCTAGACCTCAAATAGAACCCAGAGATGTGGAAAAGTGAAGCTTTCAATGACTCACAAATTCCCTTAACTAGAACAAATATCAAGCTCTTCTGAACCACCATGAAATACCACAAGTGGTTTTCTGATCGATAATACTTGCCTACCCTTAAGAGAGCACATATCATTATTGTTCTAACTCTTATCTTCAAAGTCTTAAAATTCTAGCTGAATGAAACTACAAAAGAGGAAAAAAAATAAAAAAAACAAGTGCTTTGTTCGCATAGTCATCAGGATCTAAGAGACTGATTTTTATCAGCACTCTTATCCTAAGGAATCTCCTTGAGGGGAGAGAGAAAGAGAATACAGCATTTCATAGCCGAGCTATAAAGCAGAATCTGAAGTGTATTTATGGTTATAATTTGCACAGATCACTTGGTGTGCTAACACCATGCTCTTGATCACAGCATAAATCACACTTTAATTTTAACCTTTGCAGTCCATCAATAGATTCAATATCAAAAATAATTCAGGACTGACACTACTGGTTTACAGGTAAGTTTAACAAGAATAGGGCGCCTTAGTGATATATTAGTTGCCTTGTCAGCTAAGGCATAAAGATTCATGAGTCTTAACCTATGTTTCCATCACAAACTCAGTGCTATAAATAATGCAAGCAGCTAATCAGGCATAGGAAAGATATATGGCAGTGTTGAAAATCAGTTATTTGTACTGTTCAAGCTTTTAAAAATGTATCCTATATAAAGTAATACAGTGACATAATTCATAAAGGACCTGAGTCAACTGACAACAATACTCAGTGTTTACTCTAAAAGTTTTATTAGTTTTATATATAGCATTATTTCTTAAATAGTAACAATAATTTTTAGATAGAATAATGAGCTTAAAGTTACATTGAATTACACAGAGCATTAATTACTAAAATTTACAGTAAATTTCAAGGTAATAATTTATAACTTCTGTTTTTCCCATACTTAACCATTAGTGAAATAATTTCCAATAATTGTGTCTGAAGACATAGATTAAAAATTATGACTATGAGAGTGTTGATCATTTTTACTCTAGATCTGTATTGGTTTTCTTGAACCACCTTAGCAAAGTACCACAAACTGAATGGCTTGAAGAAGAGATATTTATTGAGTCAAATTTCTGGAGCTATAAGTATGAAATCAAGATGTTAACAGAATTGGGTCCTTTTGATGACTATGGAGTAGAATCTGTTCTCTCTTAGCTACTACTAGTCACAAACACTTTTGGGCTTGTATATGGGGTTTGCCTTGTCTTCACATTGCGTTCTCTCTGTACATGTCTGTCTCTGTGTCCAAATTTCCCCCTTTTCTTTCTTTTAAAGAATTATTTTATTTAACTTTATTTCTCTATTTATTTTAATTTGACCAGAGAGGGAACAAGCAAGAGAGAGAGAGAGAGAGAGAAGCAAGAAAGCAAGCTGCCAGGTCCAGGACTTAAATTGCAGTCAGCCATGTGGGAATCTAATGCCCTTAAACACCACACCATCTTTTGGCCCCAATTTCCCCCTTTTCATTGTGACACCAGTCAAATTGAATTAAGACCCACCCTAATGACTATAGGTTGAATTGATTACCTCTCTGAAAACGTTTTATTCAAATAAGTTCACATTCTCAGGTACTTGGGGCTAATATTACAATGCATTTTATTTGTGGGAGAGAGATACATCCACAAAAAGAAATAGTAATTCAATTAAAAAATGAGCTAATGAGCAGAACAAACAATTCTCTAAGGAAGACATAAATGGTCAAAAGACTTATGAAAACATGTTCAATGTTTCTTATCATAAAGTAAATGCAAAATCAAAACCACAATATTTCTTAACCTCAGTAAGAACAGCTATGATTGAAAAAATAAAGAATGACATCATTATTCACAATTGCTAAGACATAGAAACAACCTGAATACTCAAGAACTGATGACTATATTGAAGAAATATGGCACATATACACTATGGAATACTCTTGGCCATAAAGAACAACAAGATTCTGTCATTTGATAAAAAGTGGATGAATATAGATTTAGTGCTAAGAAAAACAAGCCAGACTATGAGAGATAAACATTGTATCTCCCTGCTCAACATATATATTGACCAGAAATTGTAAGATTTGATGATATAAATGGTAGGGAAGGCAAGTGAAGATACTAGAGACTGGATAGTAGGGGATGAATATTACGGAGTAGGAGGAGAGGTTCAGAAAAAAGAAAAAAGATTACAAGAATGCACTTTTCTGTTGTAAATCATATATGTGATAATATCTTTTATTTGACTTTCACGCATTGCTGCATACTTTGAAAAACCATACTGTTATACTATAAAGATACACAAAAAAATGTAGACAAGAAGTCATAAATTAAAAAACAATGTTGATGGAGGTAATTATAAAAAATATCTTTGCAACTGTTATTTGTTTTGTTTAAGTAATTCATAAAATTTAAATGAGGAATTCCTAATATAAAAAATATTTGCTTTACTGATACATGTGCGATGTTCAGTCTTATCACTAGAAATTTATTCCTTTACTCTATCCCTAGTTATCCTGCTTTAAAATGCAAAAATTAAAACTATCAGTGGCCTAAACTATTAGAAATTCAGATATATTTTTGAGAAAAAATATTACATATTAATGTGAGAAGCTGTTCCAAACTCTGATTAAATTTCAGGCATGTTATTCTCCTCTCATCGTAGGTGAAAATACCTGAACCTCGCATGATCCTAACCAGTCTTGTTCCTTAGATGAAATCTTCCCTGTGACAGAAGGTCCTGAAGGAACTGCGCTCCAGCATTTGGATTAGAGAACTGAGCCACATAATGAACTTTCAGCTTTAGCATCCCAGATACCGTGACTGTATTTGTGTATTGTTATGAGGACTGTTATTATGAATCCATAATACAAATCCATAATTTGTGTATATTCACAAAAAAATCTAGGTTAAAGCCATCTCTTTCTAGAACCCTTTCTAAATTATTAAAACAATCAAAATATTTTTGCTATTCTGATGTCCTCAAAATCTACCAACTTCTTAGTTCATGTGTGACTGAATTTTCCTAGTCTCTCACTACCTTAAAGCAGAGCTCCTTAAAAGCAGTGAATATGCAGGACCAGCAGTTGGTGTAATGGCTATGTCGATGGATTCCCATGTAGTTGACTGCGGTTCGAGTCCCAGACCTGGTGGCTTAAACTCACACTAAACATGTGTATGTGCATGCCCAAGATCCCAAGAGAAGAATTGAGGAGAAGGGACTGCAGCGTGACCAAACTCCTGTGGGGCATTTTCTCACTTTCTGTCTCTCTGTCTCTCTCTCTTTCTGGTGAGCGTACATGTCCTGTAGCAGAAAACTCTCCAGGAAAAAAAAAAAAAATCAAAAGCAGTGAATATACATCACTACCCAAAGAAAAATTAACACAAAATACAGTGCCTTACTCATGATATATAAGAAATATTTTTTATCTATACAATGGAGCTGCTTATTTACTTGTTGTTTTTCCACTTGATACGTAAACATTTCTTTTAGTTTATTTAATAAAAAAATGGACACAGTAATACATTATAAAGTTTGTATACGTGTGTGTGTGTGGGGGAGAGAGGCATAAAGAGTACTTATGTGTGTCAATTTAGCAGGGTATTGGAGCTAACACAATACATGCTGTAGGCTAAGTTAGTAGTTACGTCCCTTCCCATTCCCCCTTTCCTTGGCCTCAGTTCTTGTCTTATTCATTATAAATTATGTAAGACTTTGTAGGCCATGTCTTGTCTTTACTTTCTCTAGTTGCTTTCCTTATGAATAATGAAATTTGCCTGAAACTCAAGTTCAGTAGATGAGATATCATTTCTTGCTGACCTGCTTAGTTGATATAAACTGACTGTTGACCTAAACGTATAAATTTCCTAGCCTCTAATTTCCCTGTCTCTGAGTTCTCCCCTTCTAGAAAACTGAGAATCCCTGATTTGAACTCCAGTCCCTATGTCTGGGTTCAACAGAAGTATCTCTTTCTGTCTACATTCATCTCTAATTATTTTCTGGCAAAACATGCACTTGAATATCTTCCTCGGACATATGTCTACATGCTTGGAAACAGTTCTTGAGTTCAGTTCATAGCTTTTCTCTTTTTTATTTACCAGTAGGATTTGACATAACCAAGCTTGGTTACAATCTAAGCAAAAGGCCACTAAAACTTTTAAGTTGTACCTAGGACTGACCATAATCCATGGAAATACATATGAAAAATATACTGGTCTTTATGATGCCTTGGGGGAAAGATCAAAGAATACACAACCAACATAAATGTCTAATATTTTATGTTGGAAATTACTGGGGGAAAAAAAAGCAAGGAAGAACCTGTTTTCTGGAATTATACTATGAAGATTTTCATGATGCAATAGAGTGTGTTACAAAATACTGGTTTTCATTTTGAAATCATTGCATTAAATGAATGAGTCATCAAAACATCCATACTCATTAAGGAAGGATGGCAAAATTTATATGATGTGTATGTGAAATTATAAAAGGATAGAAACCAACATGTTTACTCATGTAAAAGGTTTCAGGAGGAAAGGGCATCGCCAATATGATGTCTATGAGAAAGAGGCAGAGACCTTACAGCTTTCATACACCCATGAGAGAGAACTATTAATAAGAATTACTACTATACTTCTCCAATTTTCTTCCCTCTGGGCAAATGTGAAAGAGAATGAAAAGTTATTAAATAAATAGCACATTTCCAGGGAACTACTTGACTCAATGTAAAAATAAAGAAGAGACAAAAACTCTCCCCACAATGATAAATTCAGAATAATTTATTTTGGGAAGAGAGAAAACCTTTTATATCACAAAAAGAAATATCTTTTAAAAGAATATGCTGGTTAAAGTCAGCTTTATCTCTAATGTAGCCTGGCATTTAATTAACAAACCAAAGAACCTAATAGTAAAATATTATTTTGTCTGATGGACTTAGGCTGGTGGAAAAAGAAAAGAAACAGAATAATCCCAGTGTCACATGCCTTTCTTCCCTCCTTCCTTTTTCTTTTTCCTTTTTTCTCTTTCTTTCTTTTTTTTTCTCTTTCCCTTTCTTTCTTTCTTCTTTCTTTTTTCCTTCTTTCCTCCAATATCAATCAACAAGAGAGAAGAAATTATGAAGGTGAATAAAAAGAGATAGAACTTAATGTATAGTAAGTAAAATATTCTAATTTTACAATTAAAAATGAGTACATTATTAGAACTAATTCCAGACTATTGGGAGATTGATGCAACTGTAGAAATTTGAAGTTAAGTTTTTTGTGTGTCAAAGGTAACTTGCCACTGAAATAAATCTGCAATTGTTATTTCTTTCTATATAAAAGTCTTATTTTATTCTATGTTCACTTTTGGGGAGAAAATATTTTGGGACCCAGGTGCAATGGTATTGGTGGTAGGTTCCACATAGGCTAGAACCACATGGGAGGCCCAGTTTTAGAACCCTGATCAACCTGGGCACACAGGCACACCGTCCTGCACCAGGGACCTTGGCTGGCTGGGAGCATTCAGGGAGGATTACAGCCTAGTGGGACCTAGACAATGCCTGTCTCTCTGTCACTGTCTCTCCCTCTCTCTAGCAAATTAATTCGATAGCTTTAGGAAATCCCTTTTAGAGGCAATGAATTTAAGAGAACAAAAGAACAAGCTCAAGAATAAGTAATGGGGGGGGGGGACCAGCAGTTAGCGTAAGCTGGACTCTCACGTAGTCGACCGTGGTTCATGTTCCAGACCCAGTGGTTTAAACTCACGCCGGGCGTGTGTGCATGTGTGCCCAAGATCCCAAGAGGAGAATGGAGGAGAAGGGATTGCGGCATGGCCATCCCCCCTGGGGGGTGATTTCTCGCTTTCTGTCCTTCTGTCTCTCTCTGTCTGTCTGGCGAGTGCGTGAGTCCTATAGCAAAAAACTCTCAAAAAAAAAAACAAGGAAAAAGAAAAAGAATAAGTAATGAGGTGCCAGCAGTGGCATGGTGCTAAGGCACTGGATTCCCACATGACCAACTGTGGTTCAAATCCCAAATCTGGTGGTTTGCTTTCTCATTTTCTCTTTTTCTCTCTCTCTGTCTCTAAATGGTGAATGCACATGCCGTGTGGAAAAAAGTAATAAAATCTACTAAATACGAATCACCAAAAACTTTAAAAATAAGAGTAACTTAAAGGAGAATGTGTTAGAAGCTAATGATTTAACACATATCATTGTAGGAATCACACTGACCTATCACCCTACGGAGTACAACTTCCACTTAGATTAAGAGATAGTCAGATGAATCCATTTTACTAATTTTCTCTTTCTGTGTTTTTGTGCTTTTACAAGAAATAGAGCAATAGCTATGAAGTGATGGTTGGTTTTAGTAGCAAAAGAACTTTGCAAAACCTATAGTGAGGTCAATGTTGTCTGCTTCAAATTAAATTTTGCCAAGCAATTTTTTTTTTCATTTTATAACCATCAAAAAATGTTCCTGTTTTATTTTCCAAAAGTTTCTAAAAGGCAAGTTATAGGCATGTTCTAAACTCTAAGCTCATCTCAGTCTACTGACTCAATGTGTCTGTATCTGTTTCACTTGAAGAGAATTTAAATAATTACAAGCTGATCCTATCCTGACTGACCACCTCTCTTCTAAGACTATATAAGAAAATATATGGGCCATTTATTATACAGACTTGTCTCTACCATCGAGTTGTCTCCCGGCAGGGAGACCTGTTTTAAGATCTTTTCCCATAATACATTATTAGAGCTTTATAACATAACTTATATAATAAGTGTATTTTGTTTACATATCTTCATTGAGTCCTTAGATCTTTCCTGTGCAATACAGTAGTTATTACCTTGTGTGGCTTTGAGCACTTCAAATGTGAGTAGTCTATATTGAGATGAATTATAGTAGTAAAACTCATATCAGCTCTCCAAGAAAAAGTATAAAAATAATAATGATACAAAAAATATCATTGGCAAATTTTCACATTGGTTATATGTTAAAATGATGTTTTACATACAATTTATAAATGAAGTTAATTATTGTATTTTACTTCTTAAATGTTACCTTAAGCAATTTTAAATTACATATGTGTCTTGCATTATATTTCTGCTGAAAAATGATACACTAAATTAAGAAGATTTACAGAGTCACTATCCCTTTGTATTTTTCATACCTACCAGAGAAATATATGTGAATGAATTATATAGAAAATAATGTCTTATTTAATAAACAAACAAACATTACCATGAAGCACAATTCCATTTCCACGGCTTTGTTTATAATATGTGAATAACGGTAGGACCAACATATGGTATAGTGGTTCCTTTGCTGGACTCCCAGGTAATCAACTGTGGTTTGAGACTTGGACCCATCAGTTTAAAACTCACACTGGGCATGTGTGTGTGTGTGTGCCCAAAATTTCAAGAGGAGAATGGAGGAGAAGGGGTTGTAGTATGGCCATAACCCCTGGGGGGTGATTTCTCACGTTCTATCTCTTTGTATCTCTCTGTCATTCACTTGAGCTCACACACTCTGTGGCAAAAATCTCCCTTTTTATTTTATTTTATTTTTATTTATTTAATTTTTAGGGGCACAAGTTTTTGCTATAGGGCACATGCACTCACCAGAAAGACAGAGAAAGACAGAAAGCAAGAAATCACCCCCCACTCCCCAAGGGGATGGCCATGCTGCAATCCCTTCTCCTCCATTCTCCTCTCAGGATCTTGAGCATACACGCACACGTGCCCAGCGTGAGTTTAATCCACAGGGTCTGGGACTCGAACTGAGGTCAACTACGTGGGAGTCCGGCCACATAGCCATTACACCAGCTACTAGTCCCCAAATCTCCCCTTTAAAAAAAAAAAAAGAAAGGTCAATAGTGGGACTAGCAGATGGCATAACGGTTACATCACTTGAATCCCATGTAACCTACCATGATCCGAGTCCTGAACTAGGAAGCTTGAAACTCACACTGGGCTTGTCTGTTCATGCATGCCCAAAATTCCAACAGTAGAATGGAGGAGAAGGGATTGTGACACGGCCATCCCACCCAGGGCATGATTTTTCCTTTTCTTTCTCCCTGTCTACAGGGAGCATACACACCCTATAACAAAAATATTTCTTAAAAGAAAAAGTAAAGGGAACCAGCGGTTAGCATAATGGCTATATCACTGGACTCCCACGTGGTCGAATGCGGTTCGCATCCCGGACCCGGTGGCTTAAAACTCACGCTGGGCGCATGTGTGTGCGTGCCCAAGATCCCGAGAGGAGAATGGAGGAGAAGGGATTGCGGCATGACCATCCCCTCTGGGGGGTGATTTCTCACTTTCTATCTCTCTGTCTCTCTCTGTCTGGTGAGTGCAGGCACCCTATAGCAAAAGCCTCTCCAAAAAAAACAGTAAATAGCAAAAATAAAAAGTTAGAAGGTAGATTCTTCCAATTTGTTTTGAGATTTATGAGCCCAAAATGGTTAAACAAGAGAACATAACAAGCAGAAAGGAAAAAGAAATGCAGCACAATATATATCCTTACACATACTCGGAATAAAATATTTCAAGCCACATTTAAGACAAATACTTATGCTGACTACCTTTAAAACTAAACATTGCCTACCATTTTCCAAACATTCTACCATATTTACATTTTATAATATTAAGATGGGTAGCTTTTTCTTTTTCTTATTCTTTTATTGATAATACAAATCATCTCTATTCCAAATTACAGCATCGGTGTGCATCCTGAAGTTCTGAGCCAGTGGGGTATCTCTGAAGACTGCATCCACTCTTGAAACTGAGTTCCAATCAAGAGGGAGCCAAAAACTAAGGCTCCCCATTGTCTTCCTGCCCACCCTCTGAAGCTTCAGCTCTGGCATTCCATATGTGGGAATGAATCCCAGTGGCCCCAAGGTAAGGACTATCTGTGGGAACCCAATAAATTGAACCATATTGGATAAAGTCAGCATGTCATTAGCTTGCTTATTACCTGCAGAAATTGCAAGTTTTACTGAAAAGGAAATTTACATTTTAATTTGGAGTCTCTTGGTCCCAAAGCACACACATAGATCCTGTCAAGAATCCCAGCTCTGCGAAGAGATACTGCTAAAAGCTTCAGATCACAAGAGACAAGAATGCTTAAAAACTGTGGTTGTGCTGATTATTATTTATGTATTCCTTGAGGGAGACTTGACAGAGCTACTTTAATGCAAAAATGGGGACTTTTATCCTGTGTTTGTGTAGAGGAGATTTGAGAGAGGAGAACAATATAAAATTTCAGTTTGGATAGCATCTGATTTGTGATCTCAGGTCATCTTTAGGACAATCCTATTGAGTTTATCGTTAACCTT
Source organism: Tupaia belangeri chinensis (assembly GCF_000334495.1). Lineage (NCBI taxonomy): Eukaryota > Metazoa > Chordata > Mammalia > Scandentia > Tupaiidae > Tupaia > Tupaia belangeri. Next base: position 3,351,393 of record NW_006159764.1, read on the forward strand.
TTCAGAGATGATAATATTAGGTGATCTTCATGTGCTGATATCCTTCTATTTAATCAAAACCTTATTTTTACTTTTATATTCTCTTTCATTTACACAAAAGTTTTTGTCCTCAGGATAAAATAAGTATTTTTCCCAAAACTAAAGCCATGTATTTAACAGTACACATACTTTCCTTTTGAAAGTTCTTTACTTGGTTAATTTCATCTTTCAACTATAACGAATTGGGCGACTTCCGGGGGCTGAGTGAATGCAAGCACATCCCCACGTTTCTGCCGAGTGAGTTCTTATCTAAGTTAGAGCAAAGGCTTCACATCACCCTATGGCATATAATAACGATCCTTTATACATGAAGTTTATTCAGCCTATACCTACCTGGCTTTTGTTATTTAGTGACTTTGACCAGTTTTAACTGATTCTATCTCGATAATTTTTGTTTCCTTTTTAATTTATCAGCCAAGCCTTAAACAGTTAACTAAATGCAACAAATTTTGCTTCAAACATATATACGTGTGTGCGCGCGCACACACACACACACACACATATGAAGATTTTATAGGAAAATAAATAAAAGTAAAATATATTGCAAATCAAAGAACTGAGTCACTAAAGTCATTAAGTCACTAATGGTCCCTAATGATACTGGAAAAATGAAGCTAACCCCTAGTTCTGTACCGATGATGGTATCAGCCCAAACTGTTGGCTATTGTATCTGGGATATCTTTTTAAAAAACTCTTTCCATATGCCAAAATACCACTCTAGATGACCTTCAAGTGTTATGGCATGGGTATATAAATTTCTAAGTTATTTTCAAAATAGTCTTTCTTGTTCATAGTTTGTTTTATCATTATTTTTTAATTTTTTTATTTTTATTTCTATTTATTTTATAGATTCAATCATGCTATCCAGCTTACAAAGCGAATATTCCAATGCATGGTATTGCCAGAATATAGGTGCAGTTACCAGAAAAAGAAAGAGTGAAAATACAGAGAAAAAAAAACAAAAACAAAAACAAAAACACCTCCCATTGGATCGTGGTCATGTTGCAATCCTCTTTCCTCCACTTCTCCATCCCTTCAGGATTTGGGACATGCATACACACAAACACCCAGCATGTTTTTCAAGCTCTCAAGCCTGGTATTTGTACTCAGCCATATGCGAAACAGCTATCTTAATCCTTATGCCACTGGGGCAGTCTAAATATATATATTTTTTTTACTATTTATATGTCTCTTGTTTGCTATTAATATTTTGTTATATTATTATAAGGTTGAATCACATAGCGAATAGCTATGCGTATTAATTTATTACTCAAAAAGAGGCAACAGTGACTTACAAGCTCATTTGAAAATTACTATAATAATTGATAAACAGAGCTATATTATTCTGTCTGTAATTGTTTACATTTCCCCATCAATATTTGTATTAGTTGTCATAAATTCTCCATGTCACAATTCACAACTGCTAACTTACATTAATTCTTCAAGTTATATATAGGGGCAGATAAACCTTTTATTATGTCTTCATTCTGACAAGAAGTATTTGAATGTACATATATGATGATAAACAGGCATTTCTCAAAATACAGAGATCATACTTTTAAATCTGTTCACAGGCAGTGTTCATTAATAGTTACTTTACCCAGCATAAATCATCATGCTTTCATCTTCAATTATAGTCAGTTAAAGAATTCAACATGAGGGTCAACAGGTAGCATGATAGTTAAGGTGCTAGACTCCCACATGGCTGACCACAGTTTGAGTTTAGATCTAGAAGCTTGAAACTCATGCCAGGCATATGTGCATGCATGCCCAAAATCTCAGGAGGAGAATAGAGGAAAAGGAACTGTGATGTGGCCATACCCCCTGGGAGATGATTTCTCACTTTCCTTCTTATTATTTCTTTCTGGCTCTCTGGCTAATGCATGTGCTCTATGGCAAAAACCTTAAAAAAAAAACAACATATTTATATAGAGTTTGGGTTTCTATATGCATAAAGGTTTAAAATATATCAATATGTAACAAAAATAGGTTACAGGTTTTAGATGATAGAGACATAGTGTTTAAAAATGTGATTTTTATTTTTATTTTAATAATTATTATTTAATTATTTTATTTTATTTTATTTTATTGGAGTTGACTAGAGACAGATAGATAGAGAGAAGGAAAGTGAGAAAGAACGCTGAACCATGGTCAGTCATGTGGGAGTCCAGCCACCTTACTCACCATGCCACCTGCCAGATCCCCCCAAAATGTGATTTTTTTAATCCTGTATCAACCATAACAGCTATCTGATATTGACAAATTGCTTTATATTTTCAAGCCTTGGTTTTATGAACTGAAAAATGGAACCAGTTAAGTTAATCACAACAACTATAATTTTTTAACTGCTTATCCTATGTCAACTCTTCATTTAATTTAATAAATGTAACTATCATCCTCTTTTATGGAGATCTAACACATAGAATAAGAGATAGTAAGGTCACAAAACTCATTTTTGGTAGAGTAGCAACTAGAGCAGGTGCTTAGTCAACCTAATGAATCTGCTCATTGCATGGAACCAATTTGAGGATAAAGTAAAATCTTGTATAATATTGCCTAGTACATAGTGAACACTCCAGGTATGATAAGACCAATCATAATTTTAGTTACCATTAGCAATATAATCACAGAATTGTGTAAAGAACCAAAAGAATCAGAATGAAAAAAGTGTTATGTGTTTTTAGCAAGGGAACAAAGCATAGCAACACAAAGATGAATGAAATGGCATTTTACTAAATTATTTACAAATCAACTCCAAGTCTTTCTGTTAAACTATTACATTAGATTGCAAACTAGACATGATAGACAAATTTCATGTATCTAATACCCAAACGTTTTACTATTTTTTAAGCATAATAAGCTATCCCCACACCCAGTTTTGAAAAGTGAATATTTCTCCTATACTACAGGCACTTAAATTAAATTAGTCACAACATATTTAATTATATTTCCAAACCCTTAGTATAATTTTTAAAATTGTAATGCTCCCCTGCTTTTTTTTAGTGTCAATAACTTTATCTTCATATTAAAATGTTTCTTACCAAACTAACAGTGAAAAATGCAATTTACCTGAGAAAAGAATTCTCAAAATGGCATTAAAGTTGCCCTGTAGTTGCAAGAAATCCCATACTTCATTAACACACTATAGAGAACATATAATCAGCTTCTGAGTGAATAGCTCTAATAATATCAAATAATTCCCTGGCTCATAATTCAGTGGCAATACAATGGAACTATAATTCACATTTTAAAATCCCAAATAGCCTCCTGCTTGTACATAAAAGTGTCATGTAAGCCACTCTTACTGTTAACAAACAGCAAAGCCAAAGGGTCCCAACTGTGTGAGTGCTGTTAGATGGCTCAGCATCCCCACATCATATGTCAAAATCTTTCATTTTGATTTTCTTCTCTCAAGAAACTTAACAACATAGAATGAGTAGAAATACTTCCAGATTCCTCTTGATGGTCTTCATTAGTGTACTGTAGACACAATCACTGGGCACTAGTATTAAGCTGATTGATATCTGGGGACTAGAACACCCCCCTTCTGGTACTGATGCAATCTTAAAACCACAGTAAGAATTTTCCACTCCTTTCCACCTGATGCACAGAAATTCTACATTGTTTGCCTTTAGCTAAATAAACTACCATCAACCTCTAGAAAGTTACTATGAATGGGGGTTTACTACAATGACAGGTGTTTTCATAATTTTCACTTCTTCAGTTTGCAAGAAGCAGTAAATCCTTCCATTTATTTTTAGAAATTCACATGAATGATAAGGAGACATATGGCAATATCTTGATCCTATCATTAAGGAAATTTAACCCTTTGATTAAGCCGCACAGAATTTGGATACCCTTTCAACACACCAATAGCTCTAGCCTGCTAAAAACACCTCTGCTGGGGACCAGCAGTTGGCATAATGGCTATGTTGCTGGGCTGTCACATAGTCCACCCAGACCCAGTGGCTTAAACTCACGCTGGGCGAGCGCATGAACCCTATAACAAAAACCTCTTAAAAACAAACAAACAAACAAACAAAACAGTTTTGCTTGTTGACTTATGGAGAACAATAGCTGTTGCCCTTAAAAAATTTGAAGCCCCTTGTTGAAAACTGAATGCCCTGTATTAATGATACAAGCAAGATAATGCAATTAATTAAATTTGGTCCTCACCATCTTTATGGAGCATTGTTCTGATTGCCAGTATATACATTTGTATATACATATGTTCAAAATTAACTGTGCCTGCTGATGGAGTCATACTCTAGAAATTATTTATGTGTATATAAAACAAACTTAATGGTGTTCAGCATCCTTGAGGAACTTGTCAAAGACAGTACCCTTATAAGAAATGTGAAACCAGAGCACACAAATAAAACAAAATGGGACCCGTTTCTAGATCATTGTCAAGCTCTGAAATCTTAGTTCTAAATTTTTAAAGCATGTGATGTTTTAATATGAGGCAATGTACCCATTCCAATTCATTATATTCTCTGTTTATGCATAGTAATTCTTGCAAATAAAAATTATTTAATGTCTGTTGATATAAAAATTAATAGCCTTAAGGATGAATTTTATTTGTGTATAGCAAGATTATTAAAACAAAAATGTGCCTTGGAAAAAGCTATGAAAATACAGAAACAATTTTCTTGGTGGCAAGAAAATGTGAATTATTCCAACTTAATTTTTTTTTTCTCAATGATGAATCTTGCAAATTCCCCTTCCTTCTTTCTACTTTCGCTGTCTCAACAAGCCAATAAACTACAATTGGAATGTTCTTGCACTGATTTGCAAGAATTTTAATATTACTCATCTACTCTGTAGGTTATCATGAACCAAATAAATTAAAGATACTTTTAATTACTCTATGTATACCCTCCAAAAAACCCCACAGAATATACATTTTCTCCATAAACACATGAAAGACTTCCTAAGATTAACCACATAGTAAGGTACAAAACAAGCCTCTACTTTCTTAAATGACAAGAAATCATATCTACCACATTCTGTAATCACAAATAGACTTAAACATAAAATCAACAACAAAAAGAACTTTCAAAAATGCAGAAGTGGGGACCAGCAGTTAGCATAATGACTATGTCACTGGACTCCCATAGAGTCGACCACAGTTTGAGTCCTGGATCCAGTGGCTGAAACTCATGCCAGGTGCATGAGCGTGCGTGCCCAAGATCCTGAGAGGAGAATGGAGGACAAGAGATTGTGACGTAGCCATTCCCCCTGGGGAGTGACTTCTCGCTTTCTATCTCTCTGTCTCTTTCTGGTGAGCACATGCACCCTATAGTAAAAACCTCTCCAAAAAACAAAAAATGTACAAATGTATGGGAACTTAAAACTATGCTCCACCAATAACATTAAATCTACTGGACTAATTATGAAAATAAAAAAAAAATAGTCTTCAAACAAATAATGAAAGTGTTTAATGTCAGAACCTCTGGGATACAGAGAAAATAATACTAAGATGAAAGTTAGTGCTCAGAATAGGTAGAAAGATGGCAAATAAACAACCTGATGACACTTCTCAAGGAGCTAGTAAAGCGAGAACAAGGTAACTAAAAAGCAATAGGAAAAAAAAACAGATCAAAGCATAAATAAATGACCTAGAGAACAAAAAAGTGTAATACAAAACCAACAAAATTAAAAGCTGGTTCTTTGAGAATAAAACAAGTAACAGAATCAAAATGAAAGATCAAAGCATAAATAAATGACATAAAGAACAAAAGTGCAATACAAAAACAAGAAAATGTAAAGCTGATTCATTGAGAAGTCAAACAAAATTGACACGTTATTAGCTAGACTAATGAACAAGATGAGCAATAAAACCCACATAGATAAAATCAGAAAAAAGACTTTGACAACAGAAAAACAATAAACGTAATATATCACCTTAAGAGATGGAAAGAAAATAATCACATGATCATATCAATTGATGTGGAAAAAACATTTCAGAAAGCACAACATCCTTTCATGGTTGAAAATATTAATAACATAGGTATAGAAGGTACATTTCTCAAGATAGTAAATGTTTTCTATGACAAGCCCACAGCTAACTTCATCCTTAGTGGACAAAAGTTCAAGGCTTTTCCTCTCAAAATTAAAACAAGACAAGGATGTCCACTTCTCCATTCTTATTCAACATAGTACTGGAACTCTGAGGCAATACAACCAGAAAGGAGTAATAAAATAAAAAGTATTCAAATTGCCAAAGAAAAAGTAAAAGGTTATTCCTATTGGCTGATCATGTGATTAAATACAAAGAAAACCTGAAGAATCTACCAAAAGACTATTAGATGTTATAAACAAATTTAGCAAAGTTACAGGATATGAAATTAACATATCTTTACTATTTTTGTACACTAACAATAATTAAACTGCTAATGGAGAAAACAATCCTATTTACAATATCCATAAAAATAATATATCTACAAATATATGCAACCAAAGAAGTGAAAAATCTCTGTTATAGAAATTATAAAAATGGAAATTATAAAAATTTGAATAAAGAAATGGAAAAAGACACAAAAATCGAGTAACATACTTTGTTCATGGATTGGAAATTATCTATATATTTAATACATCTATAAATTTAATTCAATTTCTATCAAAATTTCACTGACATTATTCACAAATACAGAAAAACCAATCATGAAATTTTTGTGAAACTACAAAAGACATTGTCGAAGCAATAAAATGCAAAGTAAAATTGGGAGTATCTCACTATCTGACTTCAGAAGATATTGCAAAGCCACCATAATAAACAAAATAGCATAGTACACACACACACATACACACACACACACACACATACACACACAGACAATTGGAACAGAACAGGGAACCCAAAAATAAATACAACAATATATAGCCCACTGATTTTTTTATTTGCTAGGTAGTGTGTGCTCTCACCAGAGATAGATCAAAAGAGAGAAAGATGGATAGTGAAGAGAAAGCACCTCCCCATAGGGGATAGTCACGCTGCAATCTCTTCTCCATGCAGGATTTTGGGCATCCATTCACATTCCCCTAATGTGTTTCTCAAGTCACTGGGTCTGAGACTTGAATCATGAAATAAACTGTATGGGATCCAGTTGCCTTGATTACCACACCACTGGCTGGCTCAAGCCAATCAATTTTTAACAAAGGGCACAAGATAATGCAGTGGAGAAAAGACACTCAAAAAACCATTCAAAAGTTCTGAAAACACTGGACATTTACCTGCAGAAAAATGAAACTAACCTCCATCTTACACCATTTACAAAAATTAACTCATAATGGAATAAATACTTAAACATAATACTCAAAACCATAAAATTACTGGAAGAAAACATAGGGAAAACATTTCAATACATCAGAATAGGCACATGTTTATAAATAAGACCCCTACAACAAGTGTAATAATATCAAAAATAGGTAAGTAATATTATGTGAAGCTAAAAATCATCTGCATACCGAATTAAACAATAAATAGAAAGGCAACCCTCAGAATGAGAGAAAATATTTGCAAACTATGTAAAGGATCAGTGACTAGAATTTATAAGGAATTCAAGCAACTCAAAGCAAAAATATTAATTCACCAATGAAAAAAATTAGGAATCTATCCTAACAGCTTTCAAAGGAACACATATAAATGACTAAAAAGTCTATGAAAATATATTCAACATCTCTTATCATAAGGGAAATGTTCATCAAAGCCACAGTTAGATACCATCTAACCTGAGTCAGAATGACTATGATGGGAAAAATGAATCAAGTGCTCGCAAGGGTGCAGAGAAAAAGGAATCCTCACTCACTGCTGGTGAAATGTAAACAAGTACAACCACTGTGAAAAACTGAATGGAGGATTCTCAAAGATTTTTATAGACCTGCTATATGACCAGTAATCTCACTATTGGGAATATTATCCAAAAGACAAATCACTCAAAGAGTCATTCACACATCCTTAGTACTACAACACTATTAACAATAACTAAGTTGTCAAATCAACCTAAGTGCTCAACAACTGATGAATGACTTGGGAAAGCGTGGGACATATCCACAATAAAATGCTACTCACCAATTAAAAATAATTTAAAAAAAAAGAAATCCTGCCATTTGACAGGAAGTAGACAATCTGTGAAAATATGATGCTTAGTGAAATATGCCAGACTATGAAAAACAGATATGTCATACTAAGATATATTGAATTTCCACACTCTGTGGGGGAAAAAAAAAAACCTGAAATCTAGAAATCATAGATATATAGAGAATAATGATAGCTACCAGAATTGCATGGGGGTTGTGAGGGAAGAGGTTGGCAAAGTTTCTAAAATGGATATAAGAATGCATGTAAATAAGAGGAGGTTATGGTATGATGTGTGTTACAGCAGAGTAAAAAACATGGCTGAATTGAAACTTAGAAAAAAATAAGTAGAGCTATTACCAGATGTGTACAAAATATGGTACTATTCATTCTTTTTTAAAACAATTGTCAGAAAGAGACAGAAAGAAAAAGAGAGACTAATTTCCAGTGGAGTATGGTCATACTGCAATCTCTCTACAGCTCTCTGTCCTATTGGGATCTTGGGCGCACACACACACACACACACACACACACACGCTTATACTCAAAATTTTATTTTCAAGTTTGACATTTGTTTTATTTTTATTATTTATTTATTCAACTTCTTGCTACAGTACAGGTGTGCTTGTCAGAGACAGAGAGAAAGGAAGAAAGTAAGAAAATATTTCCAAGGGGAGATGGTCATGCTGCAGTCCCTTCTCCATTTTTTTTCTCTAGATTTTAGGCATGCATGTACATGTACCTGGCACTTTTTCTTTCCTTCTTTCTTTCTTTTCTTCAACAGAGAATTTTACATTCTTTTGTTTTAAAATGTCTTCTCTTCTCTTTGCCCCCTCACACACCCTCTATCACCCACACTTTACCACCAACTCCCTTACTTTATAGTCTCTGACACATACACTTATCCTTTCTACTATCATTTCATATCACTCAGAGTGGTTTTTGTTTATTTGTTTGTTTTTTGTTTTTTGGAGAAGTTTTTGCTATAGGGCACATGGGCTTGCCAGAAAGACAGAGAGAAACAGAAAGTGAGAAATCACCCCCCGAGGGGGTGGCCACGCCACAATCCTTTCTCCATTCTCCTCTCGGGATTTTGGGCACACATGCACCCTTGTCCTGCCTGAGTTTAAGCCACTGGGTCCAGGACTCGAACCGTGGTTGACTACATGGGAGTCCAGCGACATAGTCATTACACAAACTTCTGGTCCCCTGACTCAGAGTGTTTATTAATCCACCAGGATCAGGTTTTGAATCTCAGTAAACCATATGGGATCTGGCTCCTTTAACCACTAAACTATGGAACTGACCTGGTACTGTTCAATCTTGAAGATTATTATGTATATATATTTTATTTGATTACTGAATATTATATATGTACTTGGAAAAACCATAGTGACCATATTGTACCCTTTGTACCCCTTGAAGTTATACATCAAATATTTGTAAACCAGAAGTAATAATAAAAACATCTTTTAAAAGTGTAATCAACTAATATGTATATACAGGTGGTAAAAATATATAAGAAACACAAAAGAACATTTAGTAAAGAAATGACAGGAACTGGGGCCAATAGGTGGCATGGTGATTAAATCACTGGATTCCCACATGGCTGACCATGAGTCGAGCCCTGGACCTGGTGGCTTGAAATTCACACTGGATGTATGTGTGTGCATGTCCAAAATTCGAGGAGGAGAATGGAGGACAAGGAGTTGTGGCATGGCCATCCCTACTGAGGAGTGATTTCTCACTTTCCCTCTCACTGTCCCTCTCTGTCTCTGTCTGGTAAGTGCACATGCCTATAGCAAAAACTTAAAAATGAAAAAGAAAAGAAATAACTAAAGCTATTACATAATTATTATACAAAAAAAAGATTATTTTGGTTAGACTTAAATGAAGGTAAGGAAAAGACTAGTTGGGCCTGCTGATGGCTTAGTGGTTAAGTCACTGGACTCCATCCGGGTCGACCATGGTCTGAGTCCTTGACCTGGTGACTTGAAAATCACCCTGGGCATGTGTGTGTGCATATCCAAGATTCAGGGAGGATAATGGAGGGAATGACTTGATCATCCCCCCGAAAGTGATTTCTCACATTTCCTCTCACCATCTCTGTCTCTCTCTCTCTCTTTCTCTGGTGAGCTCATGCACCCTAAGACAAAAACCTCTTTAAAACAAACAAACAAACAAAAAAGATGAGCAAGCATGCGTCAAAAAGGTAATTAATTATTTGTGTTAACCAGGAGTAGAAAATACATGTGTATGGTAGAGAGAGAATACAAAAATGAGTTTTAAAAAAATGAACAATTGAGAACTTGTCTACTTTTAAAAAATTAAGTTCTTTTCTTGTTTTAATTTTAATATGGTCCCAATACTTAGGGTGCCTGTGACTAATTGACATAGCAAAGATGGATGGTAATGACATTTGAAGCTACATTAACTGTGTTTGTATCCTAGCTGTTACTCTAACTGGCTGTGTGTGTCCTTTGAAAATAACTTAAGTGCTATGAGCCTGTCTGTTATTTCATCTTTAATAATGGTACTAATGTTGGGACCAGCAGTTAGCATGATGGCTATGTCGCTGGGCTCCCTCGTACTCGACAGTGGTTCAAGTCCCGGACCTAGTGGCTTAAACTCATGCCAGGCACGTGTGTGTGCATGCTCGAGATCCCAAGAGGAGAATGGAGAAGGGATTGTGGTGTGGCCATCCCCCCTGGGAGGTGATTTCTTGCTTTCTGTCTCTTTGTCTCTCTCTGCCTGTCTGGCGAGCGCATACGCCCTATCGCAAAAACCTCTCCAAAAAAAGAAAAAAAATAATAATGGTAATAATGCTTATGTAATAAGAATGTTCTGAAGATTACCTAAGTTAATATTTGTAAAATACTTAAGAAGCAACTGTCATGATGAGTAATTTATATACATGTGTACACACAAACAAGCATGCACATAAACTTGAGGGAATTTTTTAAGTTATTGGAAATGGGACCAGCAGATTACTGGAAATACAGAATTAAAGCACTAGTTTATTTTGATCCAAAAAATTGGAATTTATACATATTTTATTCATAATACAATTTCCCACAAACTTTGTAAAGACCCATATACATAGAGATATGTTTAGACAGATAAATAGATCAATGATAGATATTTTCTAAATGAATTTGTAGAATTTCATTTACTTGTTTCATGAGAGTAAGAGACAGAAAGAAAAAGACAAAAAGACGAACACCTTCAACAGGGCCTCGCCCTTTGATCCACCCAGCCTTCCCCAGCTCTTCCAAGCTAGTGACAATGATGAGGACAAGTAGCTGGTTTGCACAGGTCAGCTAGAGAACCACAGCCACAATCATCCATAGAGATTCAACATCTTTTGAAAAGCTGTTATCACTGTGCCACTGAGTTTGTAGGATTTTTTTTTTTTTGAGAGATTTTCACTATAGGACGCGTGCGCTCGCCAGACAGAGAGAGACATAGAGACAGAAAGCGAGAAATCACCCCCCAGGGGGGATGGTCACGCCACAATCCCGTCTCCTCCATTCTCCTCTCGGGATCTTGGGCACATACACACACGCGCCCAGCATGAGTTTTAAGCCACCAGATCTGGGACACAAACCGCAGTCGACTACGTGGGAGTCCAACGACATAGCCATTACGTAACTGCTGGTTCCCACTTTGTAGGATTTCTAAAATAAGATATCTGGGAGAAAACTAGCTGATTTTTTTTCTCATATATTTATGAGAAAAAAATATATATGTTTAAAGAATTATTTAATTTAATTTTATTTATTATTATTATTATTATTTGATTTGATGAGAGACAGAAAGAAATTAAGAAAGCAAGCCAACAGGTCTGGGACTCAAACCCCTGTTGGCCATGTAGGAGTCCAGTATCCCAACCACCATGCCACCTGCTGGCCCCTCAAAAATATATTTCTGTGATTTTTATTACTACCTGCTCTAAATTACATTTCTGTTTAATATGAGACAATAAGGACCAAATGAGTTGATATTATTCTTAACCAAAATTCTAAATACAAGTATAATAAATTTTTATTATAAATTTAGCTAACCTTTAACACTTGATAAATGTATTTTATGATCTGCTGTTGAAGTAACTATAGATAATATGCTATAATTAAATGAAAAGCCAACTAAAATTTATAAATCCTTTTTCTTTTAATAATGATAAAAATTACACATTTATGCCATAGCTTCTGAAACATGCCTCTGTTCTTAATGACCTGCAAAAACAGATCTTATTTAACGGAACAAAGAACTACCAGGTGTATAGAAAAGCGGCAGCTGCATAATACTGTCTGTCAATTTTGTGAACTTCTGTGGTGAAAGTTTGTGCTCGTTAACTAGAATGCGCTCTTCCATTCTGATTTTTTAAAAGTGTGACAGGTGGGACATCCAAACTGTTTCATTATATCACAGTGTGAGAGACTGAAGTGAGAAGTGGCATTTGGAATAAGTCCAGTATCATGACCCTTTTCGGGATACAATTTATGGTCTGTGAATGCACATGCGAATAATATTAAGCAAGCTAGAGCTATTCCTGGATAAGTATGTCTTGTCCAGAAAATGAGGAGTGAACCGAGCTAGCATATCCTACTTCCTTATCGAGTTTATATATGTGTCTCAAAGGGACGCTGCATATATGAACAGGTCAATTAAAGCGAAGGCAAATTTTAAAAGCAATACATTTCAAATGTTTTGTCATGAATTCTTTGATCCCAAAATGTATGTCCAGGAAGAGAATGCAAAGACACAGAACAAAGCCTAATTGCTTTAATAAGCTAATTGCAGAACGGCAGGCTACAAAGATCCCGTTATCCTAACAAAATGCATAGATGCTTGTATATCAACCAAATGGCATTTTAAACAGGCTAGATATGTAACTGAAACTTGATAAACCTGCTAAAATAGGAAAGAGACTTATTAATTCACAGTTTAGCTTAGATCTGAGAAAGATGATGGGAATATGTTTATGGCATATAGGTTAGTTTTGCTTTCTTGAGTTGGGAAATAAACACGGTTTATTATATTTACATGTCGTAAAATTGTATAACTGTTATAATATTTTATTATCTGTTTGAAATATTTTACTCAGTATGTAAAAGAGTAAACTTTTGCCTCTGGAAAGACAGAGTAGATACATATTTTTTTTTTCTGTTCATCCTATAAGTACAGGCATAAACCCTGAAAATTACAAGAAAACAGTCAACAAATCAAGATACGAAAGTTTTCAGTAATGACCACTTTATTTGGCTCAAATCACAAAAAGTCCTCAACCCCATGCCACCCCAAAAAAAAGTTGAGGAGTGAAGCTAGACTTTCTCAGAAGACTATTGACTGAAAGGCATTCTTCCATGTGGGGAGCCTAGATTTGCATTTCCGCCTGACATCTCACCTCTACCAATCTCATCTCGGTGGTGTCAGAATAGACCTATTGGAAAGTATTTTCCCCACTGCCAGGAGTAATAGTAGTACTCCTCACCATGTTGATAGAGATAACATGGGAAAAATAAAGAGCAACTTCTACCCGTCCCAACCAGGGCTGTAGCAGTGGAGGCCAAATTAAGAGCTTAAGTCATTAGTAATGAGTTCAAATAAAGGACTTGGACTTCCAACCTTATCTAAGAAAAAAAGTACAAAATCTTATTTTGAAGTGTCTACAAAATCTACTCAAACCAATGTAGTCAGATGGGACAGAATAAAAGGTATTTAATAACTATTTCTGTAGACATCATACATAGGGTTTTTACATAGACTAGAAAATATCAGTCATATTTTTCAAATGCATCATTTTGGACCAAGGAAGAATCCTTTTTCTTCTGATTATCATTGGCATTATATTTTAAACATAATCTTATTTTGAAAGATGCTATTAAAACAGATCTATCAGGGCCAGCAGGGGGCATAGGGTTAAGGCATTGTACTCCCACTTGGCTGACCACAGTTTGAGTCCAGGACCTAGAGGTTTGAAAATCACACTGGGTACATGTGCATGTGCTCCCAAAATCCTGAGAGGAGAATGGAAAAAGGATTGTGGCATGGTCATTCCTCCTAGAGGGGTGATTTCTCACTTTCCTTCTCACTGCCTCTCTGTCTCTCTCTGTTGATCACACACTATAGCAAAAACCTAAACAAATGAAAAAACAGCTATCTTAAGTATAGTGCATTGAGTTCTTATGCATGAGTGCTCTGTTCAGATTATTATATAAATTCTCTGTATTAATTTCCAGAAGACTTCAGTAGGTATCACTTTTCATAAGTGAAAATCTCAGCCTTTCAGGGCCAGCAGGTGGCATGGTAGTTAGAGGTGCTGGATTACCCCATAGCTGAATACCGTTTGAGTCCCAGACACAGCAGCTTGAAATTCATGCAGGGCACATGTGCATGTATGCCCAAAAGCCCGATGGGAGATTGGAGGAAAAGGGACAGTGGTGTGGTCATAATGCCTGGGGGATGTTTTACTTTCTCTCTATCTGTCCTTCTCTAGTGAGTGCACTTGCCCTCTGGCAAAAAAAAAAGAAAAAAAAAAGAAAAAAAACAAAACACCACAAACACAAAACAACAAGGAATAAAACAAAGAAAGAAAGAAAGAAAAAGACAAAAAAAGGAAGAGAGAAACAGAGAGAGAAGAGAGAAAGGAAGGAAGGAAGGAAGGAAGGAAGGAAGGAAGGAAG
>NW_006159764.1:3366286-3370136 GCF_000334495.1 Tupaia belangeri chinensis
AAAGAAAGAAAGAAAGAAAGAAAGAAAGAAAGAAAGAAAGAAAGAAAGAAAGAAAGAAAGAAAAGAAAAGAAAAGAAAAGAAAAAAGAAAGAAAGAAAGAAAATATCAGCCTTTTCATAAGTGCACATCTCACCAAAGTCATAAGCAGTGGCCAAAAGTATAAATCTACTACTTTGAGATTTAAATTCAAATAATTTTCTACTATTCATGACAACAGAACTTTTTTTTTTTTGTAGCGGTTTTTGCCTTAAGGCATGTGTGTTCACCAGAGAGAGACAGAGACAGTGATATGGAAAATGAGAAATCACTCCCTAGGCGGGATGGCCATGCCACAATCTCTTCTCCATTCTTATCTCAGGATCTTGGGCATATATGTCCATAAGCCCAAGGTGAATTTCAAGCCACGGGGTTAGGGACTCAAACCATGTTTAGCCATGTGGGAGTCCAGTGATTTAACTGCTATGCCACCCACTGGCCACAATGACAATTAATGATGAGTGTTTCCAACTCAACTTTGTAATGTACAGGGAAAAAAAGAAAAAAAAAAGAGATTCTGGTCAGATCATAAAAATTATGAAGAATGCTCCAATAGGTTTCTGTGTGTCAGCTGGTGGCTCTTTGGTCGCTCTTTAGCATGCCACTTTTAATCTCCCATCACTCAGCAATGAAGTGCTAAATTATTTATCTTTTCTTACTGACTAGCTTATCCATCTCTCTATAACCTATCTGTTTAATATATTGTTTTGCAAGTATTTTAGCAACACATTGAAGTCTTCTGGAGAATATGACAGAAAAATAAATAAAAAAGCACTTAGCTTCTACCTTCAATGCTGTGGCTCAATCCAGGAAAATATTATAGTGTATATTATTAGAATAATTAATCTTAGGGCCAGTAGATGGCATAATGGTTTTGTTGCTGGACATAGTCAATCACCGTGCAAGTCCTGGACCTGGCAGTTTAAAACTCATGCTGGGCACATGTGCGTAGGTACCTAAGATCCCAAGTGGAGAATGTAGAAGGGATTGCAGTGTGACCATCCCCCCTGGAGGATGATTTCTTGCTTTCTGTCTTTCTGCCTCTCTGTCTCTCTGGTGAGCTCACACACCCAACAGCAAAAATCTTACTTAAAACAATAAAAAAAAAAAGACTTAATCCCTAATTTTAAAGAGTACCTTTTGATTTTCTATTTCTTTTCCTTTTGAAAATCTATACTGTTGACTTCCCAAAAGAGGAAACTGTTTTCTATTCACCTGCTTAATATTGTGTGAAAAATCTTCGCTTTAGGGGACCAGCAGTTGGCGTAATGGCTATGGACTCCCATGTAATTGACCGTGGTTTGCATCCCGAACCCAGTGGCTTAAACTCAGGCTGGATGCATGTGCATGCGTTCCCAAGATCCTGAGAGGAGAATGGAGGAGAAGGGATTTCAGTGTGGTCATCCCCCTGGGGGATGATTTCTTGCTTTCTATCTCTCTGTCTGTCTCTGTCTTCCTGGCGAGTGCACGCACCCTATAGCAAAAACCTCTACAAAGAAACAAAAATCTTTGCTTTAAATTCAGCTCTTTTAGACAAAGGATTACTTTCCAGAATTTTATTTACATAAGGATAAAAACTGTCAAAGTAGGACATGATGTATAAACAATGTAGCAAAGGCAAATACTTGTTCTCTAATACTCTTCATTTATTTTTTATGGATAGAATACCTATGAATTCACCTAGATGCATGGCTACCAGGGATCAGACTTTTCCAGTATGATTTGCAGGGAGGCCTGCATCATACTCGGGTCATTACAATGAGGCAGATATTAGAGTGGAAGCTTCGAGGCTGTATCTTTACAAAGAGTCTATATTTTATTTCTTACTTGATCACAAGATTCCTGGGTCATGCTCTGGTGGAAGCATTCTTTTAAATCATGTGGACAAAGTTACCAATTTGAGGATGACAGTGCCACAATATGAAGGAAGCTGAGTTCCTAGTCAGATCTAAGCATGTTCCCTCAGCCCCGCTGTGCCAACATACACTGAACTCTGCCGCTTCGCACGCTGAGGTCGCATGGAGGTCCCCTTCATTCCCCAGTCCTGCCTAGAAAGCTGGCCAAGGTTACACATGCCTGCTCCCCCTTATTCCAAAGGCCAAGACAAGAAGATTGACACTTCAAAATTCTGTCTAAAGGAAAAACAAAACAAAACAAACAAGCACAAAAGAAGGAAAAGAAAAGAACCCTTTATGTTGTTTGTGGTAAAGTTCGTTGGGATCTTTTTGCAATGCAATTAAACGTATATGCTACATATCTATGAAGAACCCTTTGATCTCTGTTTTTAAATTATTTTAATTTCTTTACAATATGAATGCATAACATTACTTGTTACTCCAAATGATGTAAGCAGAAGTTTGAGTAATGATGGTAATTTTTTTCTTTACATTTCCACCCTAAGAAGCATGAAAAACAATTTTCTCCTATTTCATTTTGATGTGATATTTTAGCATTGTTAATTAAAGCCTGAATGTTTGAATTTACACAGAAGTGAATATGAAGATTGCAAATTTATTTGCTGTTTCCTTCTTACATCAGCAGGTTTTAATAAGAGAAAACGTCTGTTCCACTTCTCCATTAGTATAAGATCCTTAAACTATTTTCTATATTCTCTACTATATCAAGATACTATTAATATGCATCTTGTAGATCTCTTCAAAATAAATTGTTCAAGAGCTTTAAAAGAAACATTTGAAATAGAACAGTGTTTTTACTCTAATTTATCATTCTCGGTCTTATTCAACTTTTCACTTCTTTTTAAATATATTACCAGGCTTATCTAAGACAAATTATTCCTCATGACCTATAATCAGAATAACAAGTATGCAATAGACATAAATTATATTATGATATTTTAGTCCCCATATTTATGACATCTACTTTTTCAGTTTAAATCCAACTTGTTTCTGAGCTTTTACTTGCAAAGATGAGTGTATGTCTGCTATATCCTCTCTCTTCTAGATTAAATTTCTACTAGTACTTTGTAGATTATGTGTTACTATGCATACATGCATCGAAATATCACAATACACCTGAAAAACATGCACAATTATTCTATGTCTATGAAAAATAATAATAAAGTAAAATGAAGAAGGAAATACTCTTCGATAATAATCATTACTCACTGTTGAGGTAGTTATTGTCCAAGTTCATATAGGCCTTTTCATGGAAAGGACCCAGGCTGACATTCATTTCTAACATTGACCAGTGTACTGACCTTTACTGTCACTTGTATAACAAAATATAAAATACTTCATTATTTTGAAATTAATGTAATTGATATTTTAAATTAAAAACAACCATAAATCTTTTTTCTTCCTTCTGTGCAGTTACCTGATGATAAAGATGAATGCTTTCCAAAACACTTCCCTTGTATCAATGTTCTAAACTTTATAGCTTTTTGTCAATTTACCAGTAGTGTCAAATGAGGAAAACTAATGATGGAGTCAGAGTAGTTATTACTTTCTCTCCCCTTCTCTATTCTCTTACCTTTGTAAGCAGACACAAATCCTTGCAATTTTAAAAATATATATATTTTAAAAATATAGGGACCAGCAGTTAGCGTAATGGCTATGTCGCTGGACTCCCATGTAGTCGACCACAGTTTGAGTCCTGGACCCGGTGGCTTAAACTCACGCCGGGCACCTGTGCATGCGTGCTCAAGATCACGAGAGGAGAATGGAGGAGAAGGAATCGTGGCATGGCCATCCCCCCTGGGGGGTGATTTCTGATTTCTCGCTTTCTATCTCTCTGTCTCTGTTTGCCTGGTGAGTGCACATGCCCTATAGCAAAAATATCTCCATATATATATATA
>NW_006159764.1:3370448-3376669 GCF_000334495.1 Tupaia belangeri chinensis
TATATATATATATATATTTCCTGTTTCTCTCTAAACATCACTATTTACTCCTCCCATAACCTGTCAATAAAGTTAAGCAACTTTTTGCTATCACCCCTTCATTGGTTATCATCAACCTGCTTGTACCACTAAGATGTACTATTCCCAGGTTGTCTAGAAACTGATGGAAACATGACATAATGGACATCCTGATGAGATTCTGGTTTCGCTTGTCATGACTGTCCACATAGCTACATTATTTCTAAGTAAGGAAGATAGCCTAGTTCACTGATAAGAATCCAGGTCTAAACAAAATTAATATCTTTAGAAATAACTTATGATCTGTTTTGCACAGGTCACTTCTATGGAGTATTCTACATGGTTCTCACTCTAAAATATGCTTATTTGTATCCTACCTCTCATGCTAATGAAGTGTTGCACATGACTTCTTAGATGGCAGACTAAATACAGGATACACATGACTTCTTAGATGGCAGACTAAATACAGCCTGTGGACCAAGGCCTCCAATCCCACTTCTCTGTCTAGGCTGCCATCAACTTGTGTGTCTTAGTTTCCATCCCCACCACCCCATGTTCTTATTCTTCTACTTATCTATCAAACATTTCTACCTTACTAGAGTTCTATTTCCAGCTATCTCTTCTGTCTGTTCTGACAAAAAATTAAAACAATGATATCAATCTCATGCCTCTGACATCCAACACTGCCATCATTATTTCTCAATTTACCTACACAGCCCTTTATTCTTCTCCTGACCTCCACTTCCCCTTTCTCCTACTTTATACTCTTGATTTTTCTTCCCTTTCTTCTCTTCCTTCTTACTGTGTTTTTTTTTTTAATTTTAATCATGTCACATTCTCATGATTAAAATTGTTCTTATTTACTATGTTATACATGGAAAGAATAATCTTTTTTTCTTCCTTAGATTTTTGCTATAGGGTACAGGTCCTTACCAGAAAGAGTGAGCCAGAGAGATGGAAAGCAAGAAATCATCCCCACCCAGGGGGGATTGCCATGCAAGAATCCTTCTCTTCCATTCTCTGGGGATTTGGGGCATGCCCACACATGCGCCCAGCATGAGTTTCAAACCACCAGGTCTGAAACTCAGACTAGAGTTAGCCATGTGGGAATCTAGAAAATAACCATGATGTCATCTGCTGTTCACAAAAATAATTCTTATGGTATTACCTTCCTTACTTCATCTCCTTGGTCTGCCCTTTACACCAATGCACATTTATGTTTTGAAATTCTGCTAACTATATCATTGGATATTATTGTAAAAAAAGAAAAAATTGCCTTAAGTGATTGATTTCAGGAACAGGCTAACAAAAGCTGCTTAACTATCTTGATGTGACAACCCCAGAAAGTACATATTCCCAAAGTGTCCTGAACAAATAAAACCCCAAAACAACAAGTTGCCCTTAAGAAATGATTTTTCAAGATGGTGACTGGTCACCAGCCCTTCGCTCCTTTTTACTTCTCAGTCCTTCTCCCTCCTCAACACATTTGGTAGGCCTTTTGTCGGTCTTGTCCTGAGCTTTCATCTTAATACCTAATAAGGAAATAATAAATCTTAAGTGAAGTCCAGGAAGATTGTACACCCCATAGCACTCAGCCAATGAGGAACTGGGGGGAAGGATTTGCACACTAGGGAATAAAATGCTTGTTATAACTGACGTGGGCATGTCTGCCCATCAGACACACAATCTTACAATACCGCCATTAAAGTCCCATTTCCAGGTACCTCCTGTCTCTGTGTCCTTTCTTTGGCATTGAACTGGTGATTGTATTTTTCACATTATTTAATCCCTCTATAAGAATAAGACTTCTGGGACTTTTGTTCTTTTTTTTTTTTGAGGGGGCATTTGCCCTTGCATTTATGAATACATTCAGAGTATATTTTGTAAGCATTATCAAACATTTTTGATTTTTGCTGAAAGTATAGCAACAGTTAAAATGAGATGAACTCTTTGCCTTCCAAAAGCATTATTTCCAGAAATGGGGAGAAAATAAAACAATAAAATATTCTCATGTTATAAAATACAAAATCAGGTGCAGAAAACATAAGGGAGGGAAAAGGGAGAACTACTTGGATGAGGTTTACAATTTAATTGGTGATCGGAGTGAGACTGGCTTATAGAGAGCTAAGAATAAGGGCATATGAGATGTAGTAAACACATAGCTATCTAGATCATATGAGGAGAAATAATAGCATATGCAAGATTCCCATAGTTGCATCATGTCTAGTGTTATTTCTGCCTGTGTAGGTGGAAACAAGTTTGAGTAGCAGGGAGCGTAGATAGTTACCTCAGAACTAGATGTGTCAATCACATAGGGTGTGTCAATCATATGCAGTATACCAAGACCCTAACTTTGTCTTTGAATGATACGGGGAGCCATTGGAAAATTTTAGGCAGTTTACACAATCTGGATTAATATTTTAACAAATCCCTCTTATCTAAAGACACAGAGCTTTTGTTCTTTGAGTTGTGTTGGTAGTGTAGTGGCAAATCCAATAACTGCATTTATAAAATCTTAGACTTTATGTCTAATTTTTTACTATACTTGTTTTATCACAAGACCATCCATCTTTGTATCATGCTATCTACCTTATTTTTAGATGCATTTCTTTTCTTTTTTTTTTCTCCCTAGAGGGCATGTGTGCTTGCGAGAGAGAATAAGAGGAGGTAGGTGTAGAAAATACTCCCTCATGGGGTAGGGTCATGCCACAATCCCTTCTCCTCCACTTTACTCTCCTTTCAGGATTTTGAGCAAGCATGGACACATGCATGGAGTATTTTTCAAGCTGCTGGTCCATACATGAAATAGCTCAGTCAGCCATGTGGGATCTGGCTGCTTTAACCACCAGGCTAAGGACCTGGCCCTGGATGCCTTTCTAAATAAGTTACAATCTACCTTTTTTATTCTATTGTATATACTTCTACAGGTGTATTCCTAAGAAAGAAAGCTGAGTTTAAGGTTGAGCTGTGGAAGATATATAACCTGATAAGGCATAACAGTACATGATACGAGAACAGATGGGAGGATATATAATAACATATAGGGACTTCACCCTCTGTTTTATATAATGTTACTTAGCCATGCAGATGAAGCGAATCTAGAAAGCAAAGCAATAGAAGAAATAGGATTTTGTGTGTGTGTTTTATTGTTTTATTTTTGTCTTTTTTTTTTTCCCATTGAAACTTTGGGAAACTTCAGATATCTCAAGGAAGCTTGCTGGTGAATGGAAATGTAAAATTGAGTAAAATGAGATGCAGTATGCCTTCAAAAGTATGCAAGTATTCCTCTCTACAGAAAAACATGAGAGCCTCCAAATGTTTCAAGGAGGATGAGCAATGACTGAGAAAGGTATCAACAGATGTAAAATGTAAGGAGAAAGAAGAACTCATGGACTAATGACCACAGACCGTGAGAAGCTAAACATGGCTTTGGATCAGACCGTCCTTCCCCACTAATACACAGAATTTACAACACTTGTGTTACTCATGGAAAAGAGTGGTAAGGTGAATAGGAATGTAAAATCGAGTAAAATCAAATGCAAAATGACTTCAAAAATACACAATTGATCCACTTTATGGAACTATAGTGCTGACCAATACTTACTTTTTATAATTACACTGAAATAACTGTTGAAAATGCAGAATAGGCTGTCAAAAAGTAAAGACATTGGAATGTATTAAGTTAATTCTATTCTGAGGTTAATTCTATTCTGTTCTATTTTATTTTTCTTTTGTCAAGTAGTCTAGGTAATTGTTGATTTGCAGATATATTGTAAAGATATTCTATTTTGCTTATTCATTTTGATTTTTTAAAATTTGGGTAAAAGACAAATAAGATCAAATTTGCAATTCAACAATTTTTAGATGTAAACTTTAATGTTAAGTACATTCATATTTTGTATATTAGTTTTAATATTTTAACACACATACCTAAGTTTTTTTTCTGTAATCTCTATTAATAATTGACATCAAACAACTTGTTTTAAATTGGACAATTCACTTAGTCTTATTTCTTCTCTCCGTCCCGTGTCTTTGTATCACTTACAAGACATTTTTGCCTGGTGTTAAATTTCAAGATTATAATGTTTCTTGTATGATCAATATATATTCAAATTTAGAAACAACAAAGACTTATTTTGTAGAAGTTTAAAAATGGCACAGTCAGATCGGAAACATGTGTTGTTTACATTGATTATGTGGAGAAAAACTGTTTTGGTTCCAGTTTACTAGAAACTTTATATTTAGATATCAGTTACCAACAATTAAATCCTATCTTGAACAAGGAAGGAATACTATTAAAATTCTCTATTCATAATGGTAACTAGTGGGATTTTTCCTTCTATGTCAGAAAGCACGTTTGAAGAGTAGGAGAGAGACAGAAAGAAGTCATCCCCAGCAGTATCTCCCCTACTGTAGACTCCTCTCCTCTTTCCTCCCCTTTCTCCTACTCCTCCCTTCCCCTCCCCTCCCTCTCACTCTTTCTTCCCTTCTCCCCTCCCCTCCTCTCCTCACTTCTCCTCCTCCCTTCCCTTCTTCTCCTTCCCTCTCCTCTTCAATCCTCTCTGTTCCTTTCTCTTCCCTTCCCTTTCCTTTTTTCCTTTTCTTCTTTTCTCCTCTCTTTTATTCTATTCTGTTCTATTATTTATTTAGCATGAGATTAAAATGCGGAGGATAGAGAACTACTTGATTGGGACCAGCAGTTAGTATAATGGCTATGTCTCTGGACTCCCATGTAGTAGACTGCAGTTCCAGTCTTGGACCCGGTGGCTTAAACTCACACTGGGTGTGTGTGTGTGCGTGCCCAAGATTCCGAGAGGAGAATGGAGGAGAAGGGATTGCAGCATGGCCATCCTCTCTGGGGGGTGATTTCTTGTTTTCTATCTCTCTGTCTCTCTCTGTCTTTCTGATGAGCACATGTGCCCAATAAGAAAAAACCTCTCCAAAAAAAGAAAAAAAAAGAACTATTTGATTGCCACTGTCTCTTGACTATGTTACCATGTCAGTAAATGAACTAAAAAAATAAAGAGACAAAAGATGCACAAAAGTTGAGACTTAATGACCTGTGGAAGTAAGAAGTATGAAGAATTAACTATACCTGAAAATGGAAGGGAAAAAAGGAAAGAAAGAAAGCAAATGACAAGAACTGATTTGTTGAAAATGTAACCCATGAATTATGCAACCAATGAAATAAAAGATATTTTCTTCTCACTGTCTGTTGGAAGTGTTTTTGTTACCTGTAAACAAAAGTCCCTACTGATTCAAACAGTATTCAAAATAGCACACTTGCTTACTTAGTAAGGTTTTACTATATCTACAGCTGCTAATTTACCGTAATTACCAGGCTCAAGCCTTTTTCATCTTGGCAAAGGCACCACAGAGCTGGCTCCCATGAAAGGAGACAAAACAATTTATTCATGTTGATCCTGGAGGTAAGACAACGTAAATAGGCCTTTAAAGCTGTAAGAGGGCCAATATCAATTTGATAGGGTTCGAGAAATCATATACAGAGATGATTGAGTATGATAATTATCTGAACAGAAAACAGTGCATTATTTTTCAAGTTGGTCTAAAGATGTGAATTCTTATATTCAGGAATCACAATGGATTCAAGCACCAATAAGAAAGTTTTCAGTAGAACTATCTTTCAATATGTACACATGTTTTAATGTTTTAATGACCAGGATAGCTCTTTTTATCTTATAGAATGTGATAATGAAGAATAATGACCTCATGTCTAGACTTAAGCTTTTAACTTTGCTTCTGTTCAAAGGGTTCTAATGTCTTTCAAAAAGCAATCAATCATATGCCAAAAGTTGCCTGGACAATTACCTCTGAGATTTTCTTAAAATTTTTCATCTTTTTTTGATAGGAATATTATCTCTATAAAATCCTCTTATCAAAGCACAGATCAGGTTTTGAGTATCTATTCAATAATCTGTAAACACCTATTGAGAGAGCAGGTTTTTATTGGGATTTTTCAGAGAATTTCACAGTCAAATAAATGATCTTTAGACCCAGGCATTCTTAGAAGTCTACTGATATCTTTACATCCTTTACAAGAATTTCAATGTAACAATTAGATGTTAATCTCATCTCGATATCTAAATAACAACTCAGATTTTCTATTTTTAAAAATGTATTTATTGCCTATAAAGTATATTCTCTTAGTTTCTAATTTTTTTTTTGAGTTTTTTTTTTTTTTT
>NW_006159764.1:3376694-3386574 GCF_000334495.1 Tupaia belangeri chinensis
GCCAGAGAGACAGAGAGACAGAAAGCAAAAAATCACCCCCCAGGGGGGATGGCCATGCAACAATCCCTTCTCCTCCATTCTCCTCTCAGGATCTTGGACACACACACACATGCACCCAGCATGAGGTTAAACCACCGGATCCAAGACTTGAACTGCTTGTGTCTTCTGGTAAATTAAAAATCTAAGTAAATAAATACATAGAAATTTCCACGGTTTAAAAGTTTTAACTATATTGGGCCAGTAGATGGCGTGGAGGTTGGGGTAGCTGGATCCCACATGGCATCCCTGCACAATTAAGTCCTGGACGTGGAGGCTGGAATACCACACCAGGCAGGTGTGTGTGCATGCCCAAGCTACAGAGACCAAAATATAGAGAGAAGAACGGAGAAGGAATTGTGGTGTGGCCATCTCCTCTGGGCAGGGTGGGAGGGGTGGGGGGGTGGTTCTCACTTTCTCCATCTCTTTCATTTTCACTCTTTCTCTGTCCTCTTCAGCAAGTGTATGAGCCTTATAAAAATAAGGGAAAAAAAGAAAAAGTTTTGATTTTTTTCAGTTTTTATTTAACTTTATTTATTTACTTAAATTTTGACCAGAGAGGAGAGAGAGAAAGTGAGAAAGCAAGCCTCCAGGTCCAAGACTTGAACTGTTGTTGGCCATGGGGGAGTCCAGTGCCTTTAACCACCACTCCACCTGCTAGACCCACAAAAGCCAAACTTTTTAGCTATGTATATGCTGCTAAATTAACTACTTAAGAGTTGGCATCAGATCTTTGATGACAGAAAGATGAAATTCCATAAACATTGGCACTTATACTAAATTCCTAGTTTGCTACTATTAATACTAAAAGAAATTTAAGTAATGTTAATTGATAAGTTTCAAAGATGTCATTTCTAAAGTGAGCAGGACTTATTTTAATTTTTAAAAATAGTCACTTAGTAAAATGTAATACAAAGAATCTCAGAGCCTTCAAATAACTTTCCATTTATTGAGAATCTATAAGAGAGTGATATAAAGAAAAACATATATTAGCAATATTTTTCTTTTCATCATTATTGTCAAAGCCTCTAGTTACATTATTGCTTTAAACTACCAGATCCCAAAATATCACTTAGGATGCCTAGTTTATTTTAATAACTTATAGGGTAAAATAATTTTGCTAGTTTGGAGTAATATTTAATTAGTATCCTATTTATTATTAATCAGTCCAGAATCACTTATATATATATTTTTGAGAGGTTTTCGCTATAGGGCATGTGCGCTCACCAGACAGAGAGAGACATAGAGATAGAAAGCGAGAAATCACCCCCCAGGGGGGATGGTCACGCCACAATCCCTTCTCCTCCATTCTCCTCTTGGGATCTTGGGCACACACGCACATGCGCCCAGCGTGAGTTTAAGCCACCGGTCCGGGACGTGAACTGCCAGTCGACTACGTGGTAGTCCAGCGACATAGCCATTATGCTAACTGCTGGTTCCCAGAATCATATATTTTTGAAAGTATGAATACAAATGTAAAAAATATTACAAGCAGGTCACTATCCTATTAAAGCTAGATACATTATAAATATATTTTTTTACTATTCCGTTTTTCATGTACTTACAATTTTATATATAGCTAATAGAGAATATTATGCCTGTATCTAGAATATGTAGATTAATCATAGAGTACTTTGAAGTATGTTTTAAATTCTTAACAGTTCTAAGGGTGTACATAAAACTTTATAAATGAACCCATTTTATTAATGATGTTATTAAGTGCTTTATTTTGTTTAAAACTTTATTTTTCTCCCTGGATCCAAGCTTTCTCACTGGCCTAATGAGAGTTTGACTTCAAGTGTTAGTTTATATAATTGAGGAGCAAGTCAAGTGTACTGTGAAGAAAATCAAAGGATACGAAGCACAACAAGAGAAAGACTTAATTTCATATTGCATGAGGCAGGCATTGAATGCCCTCCCAGGGTCAAAAGGCCAAAGGAATCAATCAATTCAGTTTTCATGCAATTATATAAATGCTGATAGAAAATTATTCTGTTCTGTACATGAATATTTGTCAAGATTTTTAAAACAAAAGTTAGGGTTCTGGACTTATCATCTGGAGGTAGACTGCACATACGTCTTCAGTATTCTTCAAACATCAATGAAATCAGCAAATGATTACAGCTGGCACTTGCGATGAGCACTAGCCACGGTTGATGTAGGACATAATTACAATACTTTGCTAGAAACCCGGATAAATCCCAGAATTGTTATTTTCTCAAATCTAGTTTTATGTAAATTAGAATTTGAATATTCCATTTATTAAAGTAAGAGAACTTTACAAATTTTTCTGACAGATTCAATCAAAACCTCTGTCGACACTTGAGAAGAAATTTCTCCTGATGGCTGGGGAAATGTATTTTATTTTCTACAACTAAGTGGTTTAATATTGAAATGTAGTAAAGTACAATTTTCACAACAAATTGAATTTACAAAGATGTAGATATCTGTTTTGACAAAGAATTTAAGAAAATAAAATATATGGGGCAAGCAGATGGCCCAATGGTTATGTCACTGGATTCCCACGTAGCTGACCAAGGTTGAGTTCTGGACTAGGCATAACGGGTGCATGTGTGTGCATGTCCAAAATCTGGAGAGGGGAATTGAAAAGAAGGGATTGCAGGGTGGCCACCTCCCAGGGGGTGATTTCTCACTTTCTGTTTCTCTCTCTCTCTCTCTCTCTCTGACTCTCTGGTGAGCACACATGACCCATAGCAAAAATCTCTCTCTCAAAAAAAAAAAAAGTATGTGTGTATATACGTGTGTATGTACATACTTAACAAATTCTCAGAACATGATTCACTTACAGTGTATATTCTCAAAAAATGAAATATTTTATTCAGGTCAACTTTTTCATTGTTTGCTTTCTCCCATCATTCTTAAATGTTTTGTGATTTTCTTTTCCATTCCCTTTTATTATTATTCAGTGTCTATGTTATTAAGGATATGTAAAAGGTTATTTAAAGGACATCTTAAAGAGTCTGAGTACCATATAAAGTCAGTCATTTGGTAACAACCAAATTGACACACATGTAGTTCATTTATCATTATTTATTCAATAGGGCCATTTTTTTCCTCAAATAATATATACTAACTCTACTGAGGCCACATTTTCAGGTTTAATAACAAAGTATATATGCACAGAACACAAGCACAAGAAAGTATATTTATTTATGTAACACATGAGCTTGATCTTCTTAACTGTATTAGATCTATCCTGAAACATGTCTAAATTTTAAATTTGATTAAATTTTAGTGAAGTAGTACATGGATGGAAACTGAAAAAAGTTTTTATTCTTCTTGTCTTAAAGTATTTTTAACTTTGCAATACATTTTATAAATACCTACAATGGCTCATAATAGTACTGTTAGTTATATTCTGCATTTTATAATTTTATTGACTTTCTGATATGATAAAGAACCTTACTTACACTGACTTCCCTTATACTTCATACTCTTCACTTAGCATTTAGTTAAAATATTATTTTTTTACTTAACGTTTTAACTCTCTAAAGGTTACTATGATCTTGCCATTTGATGTTTCATCAACCAAAGATATTTACTACCAAATTTCTCACTGAAAGATGAAAATTTTAGTTTCATCTTTTTCTTTCACCAATATCTATACTGATTTGTTCCTGTTATCCTCTGTGTTTTGCTATTTTCCTATTTTAGGATTAAAATCAAGAGCGGGGTTAAGGTACTGGACTTGCACAAGGCCTACTCTGGATCAAGTCCTGGACCTGGCTGCTAGCTTTCTAAGACCGGCAGGGGGCATGGTTGTGGATTCCCACATTGTCGGCCATCGCTCAAGTCCTGGACCTGGCAACTTCCCTTCTCACTTTCCATCTCTCTCCCTATGTTTATTAAGTATTTTTTTTTTTTTTTTTTTTTTTTACCTTAGGTCATGTGTGCTAGCCATAGAGAGAGAGACAGAGACAGTGAGAGGGACAGAGAAATTACCCCCGGTGGGAGATGGCCATGCCACAATCTCTTGTCCTCTATTCTCCTCCCAGGATCTTGGGCATACAGGCACATAGCCCAGTGTGAATTTCAAGCTACTGAGACTGGGATTTGAACTAGTCAGCCATGTGGGAATCCAGTGACATAACTGCTACACCATTTGCTGATCCCTCTCTCTTGTCTTTCTCCAAAAATCACCATTTTCTTAAAAAAAAAAAAAGATGATGATTAAAGTTAAATAAAATAATTCTAAAATGAATGAATGAATGAACGAGCTGAATGGGAAGCTGACCCAAATAGGAGGATTCTGGACTCATGTCTAGGACTTCCCTGGGTACACTCGTATGCGCGTGCCACTGACTGAGGCTATCTGAGCCTGCGATTTACCAGAGTGTCAAAATCTGTTGGGGGTGGTGCTTCTGTCCCTCTTAAACATAGATGAAATAATTAAAAGTAAAATCAAAACACAAAATTTCATTCAAACTATGCAACTATTAATGTAAGTAAGGGGGTTGGTAAAGCTTGCTTAGGTCTGCATGAGAGCCTAGATCTTATCCATGGGGAATTGCCTTGCATAGATAGTATCACATTTTACCACTATCTCACTTTCTGAATCCACAGGTATTTTCTTTAAAGAAATTATCCTTCTTATTTCTTTGATAAGTTTGTCTTGCTATACACTTTTGTCATCGAGATGCTGGATTTTCTGAATTGATCTTTTGTAGCTTATCTTTTATCTGCCATGTTTCGTTCTTCTTTCATTCCTCTACATTTTTGGCTGATATCCTCTAGAGTGATTTTTTTTTTAATTTTTCAAATAATTTCTTTTTTTTTAAAGGATTATTTATTTATTTCCATTTGTTATTGTTATTTTTTTTCTTTATTTGATGAGAGAGAGAGAGAGAAAGGGAAAGGGAAAGTGAGAAAGCAAGCTACCAGGTCCAGGACTTGAACCATGGTTGGCCATGTGGGAATCCAGCGCCCATATCCACCACACCACCTGCTGGCCCAATTTTTCAAATGATTTCTTGTATTTGTATTTCTTTTTCACAGAAGCTTTGGTGAGTGAAACATTAAAACAAAAAAATCTGAAATAGGGGTTTTTCATTCCTTTTATTGTTCCCCTATGCTTATTTGATAATTTATATTTTCTAAGGAGTAATTTCCTCTATGTGTTCATTTTGCCTTTTCCCTTTATGTGCATATTTTCCTCAAGTGTCTTGTGATTCTTGTTCATCTTGTCATAATAACAGAACTAGTGCAACTAATTATAGTTTAGCATCTAATATGCTTTTCCATAAATCGAGGTGGTAAATATTGGACTTGGGGCCCATAAATTAGTAAGCTGGGAAATCTATGCTCTGAGTAACTACCTTCCACATACCCTCACAATTTTTTTTCAGAGAGTTTTTTCTGTTTCTATAGAAATAAGCCTCCATGAATTGTTGGACATTCATTTTATTATGTTGGTGTGTATGTGCATGTGTGTGCATGTGTGTGTGTGTGTGTGTGTGTGTGTGTGTGTGTCTGTGTGAAGGAGGTTGCATTTACAGATTATAACTATAATTTGATACTTACATCTTCATCCTGTCATCAGACTTAGTTTCTGAGTATGTAGGACACCAGAGGTTCTGTAAAGGAAATTTATTCCTCTGTTTCACATTGATTTTGTGTCTAACTGTGTCTCAAGTATTTACTCATTGTAATTTTTATATACTTTTCATTTTACAAAACGTTTTTGAAACAGTGAACTTATTTACATTCTTTTCATTATTGTGGGTTTTTTTGTTGTCTATTAAATTACCACCATTTAATGGCATTTAGTGTGGGCATGTGCAAGAGCCCACTCACATGTCCATCATCCTAAACAAGAGCTATCATGTGATCTTAATATTTTAATTTCTTGAGATACCGCTATAATCTGCTTATTTACATGTACCTTCATTTGCTTTATTAGTTATGTCTAACGCCCTTTCAGTCACACTAAAAACAAGGCAAATCCCTAAAAAGTCTTCTGATCCTCTTATCCTCAAAGAGGTCTTCTGATCCAACTCTCTGGAAAAAAATCGTGAGGGTATGTGGAAGTTAGTTACTTAGAGCATAGATTTCCCAACCTACTAATTTATGGGCCCCAAGTCAAATATTTACCACCTCGATTTATGGAAACACATATTAGATGCTAAACTATAATTAGTTTCATTAATTCTGTTATATATTTGCTCATATCATATGTATGAGAAGCTAGCCCATTTTTGCTTCTCTGCCTAAATGCCATGTTTTTTTCTCATGAATACTCCTCTGTTTCCATTACAGTTTCTCTTCAGCTTTGACTCTCAAATCTCTTCACTTGAAACATGCCTATACATTCAGCTAATTGGTCAGTGGTAATTATCTCTTGTAGAATGAAAAAAAAAAAGTTAAATACACAGGAGTATGAAGAAAATCAGCAAATCAATTACTCCACTATCTTTGTAAGTACACAGATATTATGATTATGAAAAGGAAATAGCTGTGCAGTCACTACGAGAGTATCAGGGGATAACAACAGCTTGTAATAAGATTTTGGTTTATTTAAACATCAATGGGTACTGTTTTCATTCTTACTCAATTTCAAGTACTGAATACTCCAATGGTTTAGTTTTAAATAAAGACAGATTTTTGCTCTGGAATTTTAATTACTTGCAAACAACTTCAAGTAGCATTCAAAAATCACTTTTTTTTTTTTTTCCTTTTCTATTGCTTGCCAGATAAGACAGGGGAGGAGACAATGGCAGATGTTTCATATATCCGTGAATAACCCTTCAAAGGTTTTCAGTCATTTACAATCTTGCAAAAGACAGAAACAATTGCTGTTTTTTCTAATAGCACTCTGATGTAAGAGCATATTAATGCCTTTGGTCATTTTAATTCAAATTTTAATAATTTGCTTCAGTGAATATCTTTTTTCAATTCATAATATCCCTCTTCAGTTTCTCATAATTTGATTTCAACATCATTTTCACCGATGCTGTCTCTCTAGTTATTTATATACCTCACTTCCTAACTTTATTTTTATCTTCACTTGATATAGTCTCAGAAAAGGAATCTCAGGTGTCTCTATTAAAAGTCATTCTTGGGATTTGACAATGGTGCATAGCAAAGCTCAATACTCTGTAAGACTCAGCCATACTGGTACCAGCAGATGGTGTAGTGGTTACATTGATGGACTCCCACAGGGTTTACTGCAGTTCAAGTCCCAGACCCAGTGGCTTGAAACTCACACTGAGCACATGTATGTGCGTGCCCAAAATCCCAAAGGGAGACTGGAGGGGAAGGGATTGTAGTGGGACCATCCCCCTTGGGGGGTGATTTCTCACTCTCTGTCTCTCTGTTTCTCCAATGAGCTCATATGCTGTATAACAAAAATCTCTCTTTAAAAAATATTTAAAAAAAGACTCATCCATATGGACAGGTCCCAGATTCATAACTGGAATATATCATGCAAGGCCTGTCATCTGGGACTGTTTGAAGCTGGGAGTGGATCATGGCATCAAGACCCATTGGGAATATTGTCTTTCTGTCTCCCTTTCTTTCTGTCTCTCTCTGTGTATATATTATGGAAAAAGTAAATAAATTAACTTAAAAAAACTCAACCTTAGTCATAAAAGATACTGCATTACCAAAGCAACACTATACCATAAAGGAAGAAAAAAGTAGGAGGAATCTCACTTTGTGACCTCAAAATATATTATGGTCTATGATAATCAAAACAGCATGGTATTGGCTCAAACAAAGATAAGGAGATCAATGAAACAGAAATAAGAACCCAAATATAAACCCCAAAACATACAATATAGTCAACGGATATTTGAGAAAGGGCACAAGACAATGCAGTGGAGAAAAGAAAATCTCTTTAGCAAATGATGTTGGAAAAAACTATAAATCCACCTGCAGAAAAAAATGAAACTGGTTCTCTATCACTTTCTAATCCCAAGGTCATTATCTTGGTTTTAAGGAGAAGAGAAGGCTCCAAGTTATGGTGACTAGACACACTTACATTTCATCAGCAAGGCAAATCCACCGCATTTACATTTTCTTCTAATTCAGTCATGCTGTCTTTGTATACTGTTTCATGAGTTTTTGTTTTTCTTCCTGTTTTGTTAGTTATTTTTTATTGCTCTTGATAGACTACATGCTCTGGTCATATCCCTGAGTTTATCTACACTACCAGTTTAATTTTCCGAAGCACAAAATTCATATTCTTACCAAGGCATTTCCTCTTTTAGACACTTCCTACTTTCTGCTTCCATCTGGATTAGGTGTTAAAAGGGACAATTTTTAAAATGTAACCATTCTTGCTTTTGTATTTGTTTGCACTACAATCCTGTGTTACTCTACTCTCTTCTAGGTCTGCATCCTTTTCCTTGGCTGATTTTCATTTACTTATTTCTGTAGTTATTCAGAAAGGGAAAGATGGCGTTCTGAATACTCCTCGCTCTCATTATCTTCACTTGATATAGTCTCAGAAAAGGAATCTCAGGTGTCTCTATTAAAAGTCATTCTTGGGATTTGACAATGGTGCATAGCAAAGCTCAATACTCTGTAAGACTCAGCCATACTGGTACCAGCAGATGGTGTAGTGGTTACATTGATGGACTCCCACAGGGTTTACTGCAGTTCAAGTCCCAGACCCAGTGGCTTGAAACTCACACTGAGCACATGTATGTGCGTGCCCAAAATCCCAAAGGGAGACTGGAGGGGAAGGGATTGTAGTGGGACCATCCCCCTTGGGGGGTGATTTCTCACTCTCTGTCTCTCTGTTTCTCCAATGAGCTCATATGCTGTATAACAAAAATCTCTCTTTAAAAAATATTTAAAAAAAGACTCATCCATATGGACAGGTCCCAGATTCATAACTGGAATATATCATGCAAGGCCTGTCATCTGGGACTGTTTGAAGCTGGGAGTGGATCATGGCATCAAGACCCATTGGGAATATTGTCTTTCTGTCTCCCTTTCTTTCTGTCTCTCTCTGTGTATATATTATGGAAAAAGTAAATAAATTAACTTAAAAAAACTCAACCTTAGTCATAAAAGATACTGCATTACCAAAGCAACACTATACCATAAAGGAAGAAAAAAGTAGGAGGAATCTCACTTTGTGACCTCAAAATATATTATGGTCTATGATAATCAAAACAGCATGGTATTGGCTCAAACAAAGATAAGGAGATCAATGAAACAGAAATAAGAACCCAAATATAAACCCCAAAACATACAATATAGTCAACGGATATTTGAGAAAGGGCACAAGACAATGCAGTGGAGAAAAGAAAATCTCTTTAGCAAATGATGTTGGAAAAAACTATAAATCCACCTGCAGAAAAAAATGAAACTGGTTCTCTATCACTTTCTAATCCCAAGGTCATTATCTTGGTTTTAAGGAGAAGAGAAGGCTCCAAGTTATGGTGACTAGACACACTTACATTTCATCAGCAAGGCAAATCCACCGCATTTACATTTTCTTCTAATTCAGTCATGCTGTCTTTGTATACTGTTTCATGAGTTTTTGTTTTTCTTCCTGTTTTGTTAGTTATTTTTTATTGCTCTTGATAGACTACATGCTCTGGTCATATCCCTGAGTTTATCTACACTACCAGTTTAATTTTCCGAAGCACAAAATTCATATTCTTACCAAGGCATTTCCTCTTTTAGACACTTCCTACTTTCTGCTTCCATCTGGATTAGGTGTTAAAAGGGACAATTTTTAAAATGTAACCATTCTTGCTTTTGTATTTGTTTGCACTACAATCCTGTGTTACTCTACTCTCTTCTAGGTCTGCATCCTTTTCCTTGGCTGATTTTCATTTACTTATTTCTGTAGTTATTCAGAAAGGGAAAG
>NW_006159764.1:3386605-3416650 GCF_000334495.1 Tupaia belangeri chinensis
TGAATACTCATCTCTCTCAATATGAATGTACATGTGTATATGTGTGTATATACATGTGTATTTGTTTGGTTACAATAAGATAATCAAAGTAAGATTTCATCAATCACAGTTTATAGCCATGCAAAGAGATTTTTTGTTTGCTTGTTTGTTTTTTTTGTAAAGCTCAGAGGAGGAGATAATATTTCCAGGAAAGATGTCCAATGGACAAGGTACATTAACCACATAGGCTTTGGTGAAGAAAGTCTTATCAAAGTTTAAGGAGAACATTCTTATGACATATTCCCAAATGAGATGGCTTAACCAACACAGTTGGTTAAGTCCCTCCTACAGAGTGGTGCCAGTGTTGGTGAGTAGCCTTTGGAGAACAGCTCTAATGCTGGCAGGCAATGCCCTGAAGCAGCCAGAGGACTATGTCTGGGTAAATGGCTGACAGAGAGTAGCTCTGCTACAGCCTAAAACTCAAGATGTCTGCCAGAGTCCTGGGTTTACATGTATTCTGGAATCTAGTCATTGAGGCCAAGAATGCAAATATGTGATCGGATGAGGTGTGACATAACATTCTCACTGGGAATAGGATTGCATCCCATGTCCTTATCATAGGAAAAATGTCATTTTCATAGTAATTGGTTGGAATAATTTTAGAACTATGTAATGATTTCAGAACTATGTGTGTGCATGTGTGTATGTTGTAAACTTATGCTTGAGAGATTATCTGTGTTTTAGAATTCCATATAAAAATAGTTTATGAGAAGACTGATGCTATCTGTTTCTTATTCTTTTACGCTATACCCCCCCTTTTATGTGTTGGTAAATTTAATTCAGATCTTCTAAAACTAAAATGATCTATTTTATGCTCAGAGTTCTAATTCAACAAGGTATTTATTTTTACTTTTTAATTTATTATACTCAATGGACTGTTCAAATTTTAAAACATTTCTTTATTAAAAATATTTTTAAAATTTTTTTACTCATTTGTTAGTAACTGAATTCACTCATATTATCTACTTTTTATTTTCTGGCAAACCATTAGGTAGTTGTCTTATGGCATGGATTTTTCTCTTATATATTCCATGTATTTATTCATTTGCTATATCCTAAACTTGAAGTCAGTCTTCTAAACATTCTTGTTAATGTTTAATGTTAGAAATGATATCACTGGACTGTTTGATGGTGTGCTGGTTAAGGTAGCTCCCAGGTTTGGGTCTTGAACCATACCATCAGCTATGTGGGATCGGGCTGCCTCCTCAACCAGGCCATGGAGCTGGCTCCATTTTTTTTTCATGTTTCAATATCTTTCATGTGTTTATTGATGCATGTTTAGATATTAATACTTAAAAAGAGTGGGTTGATTTGAATAATAGCAAGCAATAGTCTTCTTTGTCACTTCATGAACTGACTCCTTCCCTCAATAACCTTTAAAAGGATTTAGACAGAAATTTAGTGTCTTTTCGTATAATATTGTCTCTAGTTAGTTTTGCTTTAGAGTTTTAAGGTAGGCATCCAAGTCAAAGCAGGGTCCTAAAAATTTTTTAAAACTTACTTTGGACAGTTCCCAATGAACTCCAAGAAATCCTAAAGTAGTTTTTCTTACATTCTTCCTCCGGAGACTTTTCCCTAGAGGACAAAGGCAAGACTATAGTGCTGGGGAGGGATGAGATAAAGTAAAGAGAAAGTTGTTTCTACACCTTGACCTCATCATCTCACTTGTTGTCTTGCTTTTAACCTCCTTTCTCAGCATGTCCTATCTATAGTTTATCCAGAATTCTTCTGAAGGACTTAACTCCATGTCAGACTTCTCTTGCCTGTTTTCTAGAAGATGAATTTTTGCTTTGCTTCATCTATATACACACTCAAATTTACTGTTCATGGGACAAGCAGTTATCATAATGGCTATGTCACTGGACTCCCATGTAGTCAATTGTGGTTCGCTTCCCGGACCCGGTGGCTTAAAACTCACGCTGGGCGCATGTGCATGTGTGCCCAGGATCCCAAGAGGAGAATGGAGAAGAAGGGATTGCGACATGGCCATCCCCCTGGGGGGTGATTTCTTGCTTTCTATCTCTCTGTCTCTCTCTGTCTTTCTGGCGAGCGCACACGCTCTATAGCGAAAACCTCTCATAAAAAAGAAAAAATAATTTACTGTTCATATTTCCAAAATTTGTTTGAAATGTTATTTTTAGTAGTAACAATTTGGTATTTTGGATGTATTTGATTTTTGTCTTATATAATTATGTATATGGGATTTTTAAAAGAAACTAGGGAAAAATATATATGCTCAGTCTACCATCTTGAATTAGAATCAGTTACGAGCAATAAAACTCTCCTAGCAAATTACACGTTCTATCCTAATCTCAAGGCTTCAGACAGAGGATCCTGGATATATGTGACTTTATTAACGTTTGTTTGTTTTCATTACTCTTTAGGTGATTTTACTTTTTTAAACTTGTACCTCAGAAAGGTCTTTTTCTTTTCAGGAGTATGTGTTCAATAATCATTTATTACTTGAGTTTAAACCATTCTCTTCTTCAGCACAACATGCCTATTACTTTCACCTTGAGCTATTAGTAAGACATTTCTCTCTGACATTTCAGCATACAGTCCAATATCTCAAACCTCATTCTACTTGCAATAAGAAGTGATTGGCAGGAAATGGTTATAAGAAGGATGTTATGGTTTGTTCTAAATTGAAACCAGAAGCAATAGAGAAAGATAGATGGATTCAAAATACATGAAATGGTAAAATTAAAATATTGTAGATTGATAAAATAACAATGAGGTCTCCGGTTTGTAAAATTAAATGAACAGTATGATCATTTAATGATCTATGGGACACAATGAGTAGAATTGAGAGAAGTGACATCAGAGTTGATATTTTGAAGTTTGAATTCCTTGTATGACATCCATGAAGGTGACTTATAGGCAGTCATGTGTATTGAGCCTTTGGGACCTATAGATAATAACTGAGGTAAGATTAGTGTTTTAGTCTACACTGTTGCTAATAACAGAAAATACATGAAATTGGGTAATTTATAACAATGGTGGCTTAACTCATATTATGGTTTAAAAGGTCCCAGGTCCAGGATCCTTGTCTTGTAGGGGTCTAGCAATGTCCAAGGCATCGCATGATAATGGCAAGTAGGAGCAGAGCATTTGTGCCCACTAGTCTCTGTCTCATTCCTCTTGTTTATAAGACTCGGAAGGTTAGTCACCAAAGCCTTGCCCTAATGTGCTTAAATCTAGGTGAGACTCCACCTTTCAACACCGTAGTCTGAGTATGTTTCTCCCCCTTTAACACATGAAAGTTTGGGAACATGCAAACCATAGCATTATACCTTCCCTGATCATTAAAATCCACGTACTTCTCACATGTGAACTCATCCTAATAGTTCCCAAAGTCTTACTCTTCCCAGCACTAACACAAAAGTCTGAAGTCCAAAGTCTTCTCAAACTCAAAGCAACTCCTTCTAGTTATGAGACTATGAAATCAAAAGAAATTGCATACACCCAAAATAGAGTGGTGGAACCAGCACGGGGAAGAAGGTACCATTCCACAAAAAGGAAAGAGTAACAGGCCCCAACATGTCCAGATTCTAAGAAGGTAGATATTTACCCTTGAAACTCCAAGATAACCCTTCAATTCATGCACTGACTCCTGTAGGCACTGGAATGGGAGTTGGGACCCACAGCACTGGGCTGGCATCCCTTCTTGCTTTAGGGGGTCCAGACCGTGCTTTAGCTCTCTCTGGTTCTTTCAGGCTAGTGCTATGCTCAAATAGACCCACTGTTTTGAAGTCTCAATGGAAGTCCCATTCCTATGGCACCACTGAGCTTTACCCTGGTGAGAACTCTCTGTGGCAGCTCCAATCCCACATCTTCACTTGACTTTGCCATAAGACTTTCTTTACTCCTGTGACAAGTCTCTACCTAGGTCCCCAGATTCTCTGAGACATTCTTTGACCTCTAGGTGAAGGATCAACCAGTAGCCTGGTAGTTAGGTGGCTGGATCCCACATGGCCAGCAGTTGGTTAGAGTTACGGACCTGGTATCTTGAAAAACACACCAGGTGGGGGTCCATGTGTGCCCAAAATCCTGAGAGGAGACTAGAGAAGGGATTGTGGCATGACCATCCATTCTGGGATGGTGAGTTTTCCTTTTCCCTCTTTCACGTCTTCTCTATATCTGTCTTTCTTGGTAAGTACACGTGCCCACTAACCACAAAACCAAAGAAAAAAAAAAAAGAAAAAAGAAAAAAAAAAAGAAAAAAGAAAAAAAAAAAGAAAAAAGAAAAAAAAAAAGAAAAAAGAAAAAAAAAAAGAAAAAAGAAAAAAAAAAAGAAAAAAGAAAAAAAAAAAGAAAAAAGAAAAAAAAAAAGAAAAAAGAAAAAAAAAAAGAAAAAAGAAAAAAAAAAAGAAAAAAGAAAAAAAAAAAGAAAAAAGAAAAAAAAAAAGAAAAAAGAAAAAAAAAAAGAAAAAAGAAAAAAAAAAAGAAAAAAGAAAAAAAAAAAGAAAAAAGAAAAAAAAAAAGAAAAAAGAAAAAAAAAAAGAAAAAAGAAAAAAAAAAAGAAAAAAGAAAAAAAAAAAGAAAAAAGAAAAAAAAAAAGAAAAAAGAAAAAAAAAAAGAAAAAAGAAAAAAAAAAAGAAAAAAGAAAAAAAAAAAGAAAAAAGAAAAAAAAAAAGAAAAAAGAAAAAAAAAAAGAAAAAAGAAAAAAAAAAAGAAAAAAGAAAAAAAAAAGAAAATCTAGGTCTTGGCTTCTACACCTCCATAAACCTTAATTCTGCAAGGCTGCAGGATTCATCCAAATGCATACTACTTGTGTCTGTTGATTGTACATTCTGGAACAGAGTGTGGAACAGCAGCTGTGATGTTAGGTAAAACTGTCTGAGGCTGAGGAATGCTACTAGAATGTGGAGAGCAGAGCCCCAAGGTGGAGTAAGTCATGGCTATGGTATAACTAGAATATAGTGAGTAGATGTTATTCTCACAAATAAATGAATTTCAATATTGCCATTGATTAGAAAAGAGGAAGAAAAAATAGAGGAAAGCACTATGTAGGTAGGCACCACCAGAGAAAAACAGTTTTAGTTTCTCCATTAAAAGAGAAAAGGAAAAATTAGCATAGATATCTAGATGCCCCAGAAATCCACATCCATAGTATCAACCTGCACTGAATGTGCTGGAGAGAGAAAAAGAGAAGTATCCTCCATAAAACTGACTGGACTGGAGCATAAAGGATACTTCAGAAAGTTCATGAAAATTTAAATTGAAGTATAGATTTATTTTAGTGCAAGAAAATTGAAATCATGCAGATTTTTTATATGTATTTTCCAAGAACTTCTTCAAGAACCACAATGCACAATGCTCCCCATAATGAGAATCAGTTGAGCTACATTTGAGAGTTTTCAAAAAAATTTTAAATTATTTTGATGCATAATCTTAAATATTTGATAACTAGATTTGAAATTTTTTATAGCATGGTATAATACATGAATTTAAAAACATGACAGTAAATGAAAAAGATTGTTCTGAACTTTTTAAAGCCCAAGTCATTGAAAGTTTTATTATTCTTTCAGAAGAGACAATTCACATAGCTCTGGGAAAGTCTCACAGATTCCTATAAATTGAGGAATATGCATCATTTTAAATAGATCATTTTCTTAGTAACTGCTCTTAAAATTGAACACCAAACCTATACAACTTCCTAAATGATCTCCAAGGCTTTTTTTTTTTTTTTTTTTTCCCTTTTAGTAGACAAATGTTTTCATGAAAAAGACAATCTTGGTCAGGTTTTAAAAGTCAAAGAAATGTAAGGGCTATTTTTAAGAATTATAAAAGGCCAAAACACTTAAAATCTAGCAACATTGTATTTTTCTTTTATTCACTTTTTAGGAATCACCCTAAAATGGCAGTTCTAGTATGAAGTCAATATAAATCTGTTGCTATGTGGCAAGTTACTTTTTAAGATCTTAATTACTGTTTCTACCTTAGGGTGTTAGAGATTTGAGAAAAATAATTTATCCTGAAGTTACCTAGTATGTGACTGATTATCAAGAAGTTAGGTATTTCACACACAGACACACACACAAACGAACACACACACTTTCAGAACACCAGCAAGTAGTGTCAGATATTTTTTACAATGACAATTTAACTGTGATCAAAAACTTCAAAGAGGGGAAACCAGTGGGTGGCATGGTGGTTGAGTCCTTGGACATTCCCACAAGGCTGACCACGGTTTGAGTCACAGACTTGGTGGTGGCTTGCAGCAGGTGTATGCTTGCCGGTGACCTCAGGCTTCCTGAATCTGGGAGCAAATCTCTGCCCTGAGATCCTATGGGAGTGCTGTTTCTCTGCCTCTCCATTCATGGGTGAAATAAATAAATAAGTGTAAATACACACACACTTAAAGATAATGAATGTTGACAAGGATGTGGATCAATGTGAACCTTGGTACACTTTTGGTGGATGGCAAAATGGTGAAACTACAGTGGAAGACAATATGAAGGCTCACACTTCTGAGTAAAGAAATTTAAATCCAAAAGATTTTAAATCAGGAACTCAAAGAGATACCTGCACTCCAATTCATTGCAGGGAAAATATCTTTTGGTTTTGACAGCTTGCTGAGGTAAATGACTTTCGATCTCAAGAAAGGACAATAGCCCCAGTGAGGGATTCTTTCACCCCCTCAACTCATTGGTATGTAAGACCGTTTAAAAATCTGAAATTCATAGAGATGAACTGCCTAGATTCAGTTCACACGTTTGCTAAGTTCTGAATACAAAGAATTTAAAATGCTAGAACGGTAGGCATGTTTACAATAAGATACATTTCAAGAATAAGTTTGCTTGAGGAGTCATAAATTAAATATTTGGGTAACATAGAAGAGAATGGGCTTATTATCTATCTAAGTAAAAGAAGATCTGAGAGAGCTTCATGGAGTACTCTTTTATAAAAACCAGTAAGCTTGACCTTTGCCCTAGAGGAAACACAATCTTTATCACTCTGGACCATACACAAATCTGTTCTATGCTCTGGAAGGGCACACCATCTACTTCCCAAAGTTGTTTGCTGAACAAACATTATTGAAAAGATAATCTGGGATGTGCGGAGAGCAGGTGCCGTGGTGTTCAATGGCCCTGGACTCCCACATGGCCAGCCACAGTTCAAGTCTTGGACCTGGCACTTGCTTTCTTTCTCTTTCTTTGTCTCTCTCTTTCTCTTCTCTCTCTCTCTCTCTCTCTCTCACTCTGTCCCTCTCTGGTCAAACTGAAATAAATAAAGTTAAATAAAATAATGTTTTTAATAAAGATCATCTGGAACACAGGCAGTCAGTGTTGTATTCACCAGATGGCAGAAATGTGAGAAACTGAAGAGAATTCTCTCAAAAGCCACAAACTTCTTGGTGCTAGATGATGGCGCCTCTATTCCTGGAACTAGAGAAGCCATAATGGGCATAAAAGGAAGAGTAGTGAAGCTAAAAATGCCCTGTAGATGTGTTAAAAGAGCTAAATAAAAGTTGTTTGGGAAACAGGAAGAATGAGTATCTGAGGATTTGGACATGACTAAAATAAGCATGTATTTCTTAGCAGAACAGAACTACACCTTGGCAAGTGTTATATTGATAATTAATTGATGAGTAGAAAATGGTTTAGCAGTCGGGCAGTGATGCAATGGTAATGCAACTGGTCCCACAAGGGAACGGTTCTATGTTCACATTATGGAACCTACTTGGTCACGTCAGGCAAGTGCATCCCTGTGATCCGGGACAGCTGAGACTGGGGCAGAGCACAGTGGAAGGATTCTGTTAAGGGGTGCCTTCCTCTGTGCCTGTCTCTTCATCATGACGCTCTCTGGAGCTCACCCATGTGGGAACGTACATGGGTTCTTGTCCCCCTTTGAGTACACTGAGCACACACATGCCCATGGTCTGGTGCTGCCTGAAGGTGGCCATCCCTCTTAGGGGGTGATTTCTCAATTACCCTCTCACTGTCTTGTTCTTCTCTGTCTCCCCTCAGGAGGGCACATACCCCCTAAAACAAAAATCTCTACTAAAAAATATACATATAAATACATATATATATATGAAAAAGTGAAGAAACATACAGAGGCCTAGGAGTCATTCTTAGCTGGTACCCATGACTCAGAAAGCTGCTCACCTCAGAGAGAGTCCCGGCTGTGTGCGGACCACATGCATCACAGCTGAAGGACCTCAAAGCACAGGCCACCTTGGACTTCACTCCTCAGAGTTGACCTGACACTGGGGAACTGGAACAGGGCCTAGAATATTCTGGCCAGTTCTCCCTTCATTCAAGGTCTTCCCTGGACATTCTATACTCATTCTATACTCTTGAAAATGACAATTTATTCTTGAAAATTATAAAAGCAATATTCTTGAAAACTAGAAGTAAGAAAGAGGAT
Source organism: Tupaia belangeri chinensis (assembly GCF_000334495.1). Lineage (NCBI taxonomy): Eukaryota > Metazoa > Chordata > Mammalia > Scandentia > Tupaiidae > Tupaia > Tupaia belangeri. The sequence continues at coordinate 3,395,021 of NW_006159764.1, forward strand.
AGGGAGAATGTGTTCATCCACGGTTGCTGAGGAAACGGTCCTAGATAAGTGTTTCACAGACATATGGTAAGCTGGGCTACAGGGAAGAATGTCTGTTAAGAAATTAGTTATCTTTCTTTTAAGTAAGTGCTACCTATTTTTAGAATTATTTTATTAAGCTTTATATATTATTATTGTTTTCCAGTTTGATCAGAGAGAGAGAGAAAGTGAGAAACCAAGCTACCAGGTCTGGGACTTGAACTGTGGTCAGTCAAGTAGTCCAGCACCCTTAACCACCATGCCACCTGCCGGCTCCAGTGCCACCCTTTTTAATCAAACCAACTGATAATAAGAAATTCGTAGCTTTCATTCTTGCAGTTGAAAGTCGCAAAGCCTGAGTTTTTCCTGAAAACATATTTGAAACAGTTAACGTGCTGGCAGCTATTCACATAAGCTTAACATTTTCCAGGAGGAGGATAATTCTTTTATATGCCACATCGGCTTTGTCTTATATCATACTAAAGATCAGAACTAGCTAATAACTGCCAGTGATGTACTGGTAAAATAAGGTCATTACATTTTGTAGAGAAAATGTACAAATGTTTCTCTTTTGCTGATGAGACAAAAGAGCAACTAGCTTATGAGATGTTGTTATAAGAAGCCATCTTTATCGGTCAAATAAATGTTTAAATACTAAATAGTACTTTTTCTTGTTAAAAATATGAATAATAGACGCCAACAGATGGCACAATGTTCACATCCCTGGATTCTCATGTAGTTGCCACCGGTTTGAGTACTGGACCCCAAGACTTAAAACTCATGTCAGCTGCATGTGTGTGTGTGTGCCCAAAATCCCAAGAGGCGAATGGAGGAGAAAGGACTATGGCAGGGGAGCCCCTGGGGGGGGATTTCTTGCTTTTTCTCTCTGGTAAGCACATATGCCCTATTAGCAAAAACCTCTTGTGTGTGTGTGTGTGTGTATATATATATGTAATATGCATATATATATATGTGTATATTGTATATATATATACTAAATATATAATATATACACACATGTATATGTATTTATAGTATATAGATTAAATATATAATATATATAAACAGAGACACGTATATATACACATGTATGTATATGTATGTATAATATATGTAAATATTATAAACTGAATATATTTTCATTTGAAAATGGTTTATAAAATTCATATTTTTGAAGTAAGAATTGTTTTCTAAAATTCATGAATAAACATGGATATATTTTATTTTTTCTTTTTTGGAGAGTTTTTCGCTATAGGGAGCGTGCGCTTGCCAGACAGGCAGAGAGAGACATAGAGACAGAAAGCGAGAAATCACCTCCCAGAGGGGATGGTCACGCTGCAATCCCTTCTCCTCCATTCTCCTCTCGGGATCTTGGGCATGCACGCACACACGCCCGGTGTGAGTTTTAAGCCACCGTGTCCGGGACGCGAACCACGGTCAACTACGTGGGAGTCCAGCGACATAGCCATTACACTAACCACTGGTCCCTGTGTCTTTTAACCTATTCAAAGTTGTCTCCCCACCAATACCCTATTTGGTTTCTAATAGCTATCATAACCCTGTCTACTTCTATGCTATTGAGTCTTTAGCTTTCGCTATTGAGGATATTCGGTATTTGTGAAGTGAGAAAATACAGTACTTTTCTTTTATAGTGTGACTTATTTCACTTAGTATTACATCTTCCAATTTCATCTATTTTGTCTCAAATGACAGAAATTTTTGTGTTTTTATGTCTGTGTAGTATTCCATTGTGCATATATGCTGCATTTTTCTCATCCATTCTTCCATCCATCATTGGGCACTTAGGTTGATTCCATGTCCTAGTTACTGTGAATAGTGCTGCAATAGACATGGATATGCAGATATCTCTTGGATAGATTGATTGGATATTCTTTGGTTATATACACGATAGTGATACTAACACATCAAAAGTTCTCACTTTAATTTTGAGAGGAAATTTCATACTGTTCCCCATAGTAGTTGTACTAGTTTACTTCTTACGTACAGTAACAAGAGTTCCCCTGACTCCACAGCCTCTGCAGTAATTGCTATTCTTTCTTGTTTTGTTTAATAATAGCCATTTCAAGTATAAATAATTATGAGTTTTCTTTAAAATCACAAAATTCTGGAGTGATTTTGAGCTTTCCATGGGCCATTAGATAAAACACAAACTAAATTTAGCTAAATTTAATAAAATATAAAACTAATTTTTTGTTTATAATATTTAGTTTATAATAATGTCCCTTTATTGTTCAATTTGATCAAATAAATCATTTTATAAAAACATATAAGAGTATGTTACATACATAGTAACCTATTTTAAATTTATTTATTTATTTGAGAGCTTTTGCTATAGGGCACATGAGCTCACCAGAGAGACAGAAAGTGAGAAATCACCCCTTTTGGGGGACATCCACACTCTAGTCCTTTCTCCTCCAATCTCCTCTTGGGATTTTGGGCATGCACACATGTACCCAGTGTGAGTTTCAAGCTGCCAGGTTCAGGACTTGAACTACTGTCAACTGTATGGGAGTCCAATGCCTTAACCACCATGCCACCTACTGGGCTAAATAGTAACCTATTTTAAAAATCATACTTATTATTTTAAAGATATAGACATTTTACTACTAATTAAGTCAACAGAATTATTTGACTTTTTTAAAACTATAGGTCCAAGATATTAAAGGGGTTTTAATTCTTTCCCGAAAGTTTTATTTAACCTACTTAGGATCACTTATGAATGGGACAATTGAGGTAAAGCCATAATGGCAGACTTAAATATGTGTAAGAATTTGGATGTGAAAAACTTGTTAAATTTTGCAGGCAAATAGGGAGACAGTAATTATAGAAGTCTGAATAGCAATGCAAATATATCCTTGAAGAAGCATATTACCTTCATGAATTCATTATAGTCTTAGTTTTGATCCCAGATCTGCAGCTTCATAAATTCTTTCTTAGTAAAGTCTTAGAGAATCTTTGAGAATGCTAATTTATACTGACAAAATTCACAGGAGGCTAAAGTATACAGAAGTTTAAAGTATACAGTTTTTTTTTTAATTAAGTTAAATATAATGAATATAGCTACCTATATAATTAGAAATTAGTTCTTCAAGTATGCTTGAGTATGATATTCTCTAAGTACATCAGATTTATGAAAAAATAAATTATCCAAAGATTCCTTGGTGAGAAAGAACTTTGAACAAAAATCTTAATTATTTGACTTTAATTTATATGGCATTGGTCTTTGTTAGCAAGATATATCTATCTTTATGATCAAGAAAAATCTTCAAATCCTTCTGGTTTATTCTTTATTTCCAAGAAATTATTGAAGGTGTTTTGGTTTTAGTTTTTTGATTTTTTCCCCCGTGTGTGTGCTAGCCAGAGAGAAACAGAGAAAGAGAGAGGGAAAGTGAGAAACCATCCCCTAGAAGTGATGGCCACACTGCCATCTCTTGTCCTCCACTTTCCTCTCTGGATTTTGAGCATGCATGCATACACACCCAGCATAATTTTCAAGCTGCTGGGTCTGGGGCTTGAACTAGTTAATCATAGGAGGGCCCAGTGCCTTAACCACCATGCCACTTGCTGGTCCAAAAAGTATTTTTTAAATAGGACTCCATTTACTCCTTTATTTCTTAAAATCAGAATGGTATCTTCAAATAAATCTATGAGAGAACTAAAATAAGGACGGGGCAGGGTTTTTTTTTTTTTTTTTGGAGAGGTTTTTTTTTTTTTTTTTTAAGCGAGAAATCACCCCCCAGGGGGAATGGTCACGCCACAATTCCTTCTCCTCCATTCTCCTCTTGGGATCTCGGCCACGCACACACACACACCCGGCATGAGTTTTAAGCCACCGGGCCTGGGACGCGAACCACGGTCGACTACGTGGGAGTCCAGCGACATAGCCATTACCCTAACTGCTGGTTCCCGGAGCAGGGTTTTATACTGACTCTGAGTTTGTAACTCTGGAAGGAGCCAGGTTTACAGGATAGGCTCATAGCAACAGAGCAGAGATGATGCAGAGAACTACACTGCTAGCATAGCATCAACTGGGATGAGTTAGCTTTCCTGTGCCTCCCTTAATTCTCAGTGGTAGTATACAAGGTGTACATAGGTTCTCCAAATCCTACACAGAATGAAAGATAATGACACTGAGATTTAGCACCATTCAAGATGGACTCCATGGAAGGGGAAGAGTAACTTAATCTGTTCAAGCTGCTATAACAAAAATGCCATAGACTGAATGGCTTATTAAAAAAAAAATAAAAAAATTACTTCTGGTTCTGGAGGCTAGGAAGTCCAAAGTTAAGGTGCTAGCACATTCAACATCTCACATGGTGGAAGGTGTAAGAAAACTATCTGCAGTCTCACCTCTAAATACACTAATACCATTTCTGAGGGTTCCACCCTTATGACCTAATCGAAAATGTCCCCCCCTCCAAATACTATCACAATGAAGATTAGATTTTCAATGTATAAGCTGAGGAAGAAACATAAACATTCAGTCTATAGAAGAAAAGAGCTAAATTTTAGAGACTTTGCTGTAAAATCTCTCTTCCACAGACCGCATGAAGAACATAATTGAAAGACCAATGTGTCTACAAGCATCTGTGAAGCAAGACTAAATCAACATAGAAGGATAGACACAGATCACTGATCAAGCCAGAAAAACAGACCATGGGTTTGACATTCGAAATCTTAGTAACAGATGCCATTAAACCACAAAGAAATCTGAAAAAGACACTAATGTAAAAACCAGGGGCAATGAGAACAGTAATTGATCCTTTGCAGGTGGCTTCAGGTGCCCTCACTCTTGCTGCAATTTTGCACATGCTGTGAGTCAGTCAAATATCCTTTTAGGAAGTGAGAAAATTCCAGAAAAATTGGCATTTACCTCAGACAGTACTTAACAGAGGTTATATAAATCAGAAAAGACTGATATACTACATTTTATTTAATATTTATCTAATATAAGAAGCCATAATATATAAGATGCAATCTAAGTTTAGAGATACTAATTCATTTTAAAAGGAGCTCTAATTAAGATGGAGTAAAATGCTAAGACTGAGAAAAAGACCATTAATAAAGATACTTAAATTTATCTTTGCTACTCTCTGTTCTCTCCTAGAGGATCTCATGTGTGACTCTCTTGCCTCAAACCAATTCCAACTTATTTTAAATGGGGCCTCTCAATGCTTGGAATAATAATACATAGATACAATTGTCTAATCAGGAATTATTTCAGCAGTCTAAAAAATTAAGCTAAATTAGGCAGAATTTTTATTGCTCTCTTCCCATTCCATTTTTTCCTTCTGAAATATCCTACTTCTCCTACCTTCTATGTACCTGAAATCATAAACTAAAGTGAAATGATATTATCCCAATTTGTTCTAACAGCATGGAAAAGTGGCTCTATCAGTACTACTGATGATTAGGATATATCCATTAAATGTAATTTAATTAACACCAGACCACTTTCTAAGGTAGCTATTTGCATTTATGATACAATTATCAATCTGAGTCTAGAACTGAAACGTGTCTCAGGGAACAATTAGTTTTTTCCTTGTGCAGTTTTTCCATTAAGAAATTTATAAATGCAACAGGATGGTTTTCCGGATTTATGTGGCTGAACTGCTAAGATAATTTTCAGTTAATCTCTGCTTCTCATTTTGATGTTTAAATCATTGATGCGTTCTACTCATATTTGCAACAGTCAGTATAACTTGTGCCCTAAAAATGTTCAACTTTGCTCATTTTTGTGACTCTTTGCACTCTACTTTACAAACAGTTTAAAAATTGAATTCCTTATCTATTACATAATGAAATAGTCTTTTTATACAATGATGTATATTTCTTGATGTATATGTGCTCAGTCACTTCAAACAACGGAGTTGTGCCCAGATTTCCTATACCTTTAAGCCAGTGATTTTCGTGTGTGATTTTTATTATCCACAAATACAATAAAATATCTTTTAGTTATTTGAGGTAGATTTTTTTGTCTTTCATTATTGTGAGTACTTCTTTTCTTCAATGACCAGGTCTCCAGTTAAAAACTAGAAACTATTCAAAGGTTCTTCAACAAATGAATAGATTAGCAAATAGTGACATGAGGTTAGTAAGTTGTTGCTTGGCTAGCGTTTTGGCAGATTTTCTTGAATAGAAGAAGCTAGAAAGAAAGAAACAACTTAACTATGCACACTGAAAAAAAAAAACACTTAAAAACAAACAAAAAGACTCATCTTCCTCTTATTTCAGATTACAGTCATGTATAGTCGTGTATTGCTTAATGATAGTTGTCTACTCTGAGAAATAGATTTTTATGCAATTTTATCATTGTGTGACCATTGCAGTGTTCACTTACAAAAACTTAGATAATACAGCTTATTGCACACCTAGGCTATATAGCATAATGGATATACATTTTATGAATCTACCATCATATACGCCATCTAGTGTTGTCTAAAATGTCCTTACGCATGACAGCCTCGCTTTTCTGGGACAGTTCTTTAACACTTAGTGAGGCTTTCAGTGAGCCTAGGGTTAGTCCAAAGAGAAACCTTACAGTATGCTTAAGACTTTTCTGAGCATTCATTTTGCTCTGGGCATATACATGGCTTTCTAAATGTCCCATATACTGGAGTAATTTTGAATGTCCTAATTTCTTCAAAAAAACCCTCCAAACATTTTCATCTAGACCTTAGGTAGTTTGGTGTACATTTTCAATCTTTTCTAGCCCCTGACATTTGTGAGTTGTAAGCTCACCTTCCAGCATTTTTGAGCAATATATACATCACTTCTGGCCTGAATTCTAAGTAAGCAAAATGAGGTTGAGCACCTTGCTTCAGTCTTTTAGGTACCCCCAGAAAGTTATAGACACACACAATTTCTGAGTAATGACAGTTCTCTACCCTCCCAAACCAGGGGTCAATATTCAACTTTGAGAACATAGTCTGTAGCCATTTCAAAACTGTCCCTTTGCTTGGTTGCTGTAAATATTCACTTGTTTTCCAGAGTTCTGAGAACTTGTTTCTGCTTCTTTTGTTTGTTTTGTTTTGTTTTGTTTTTAATTGCTAACAGATGCATGAACTTGGCCAAGAAAAAGAGAGAGAGAATAATAAAGCACCCCTCAAAGGAGCATGATCACATTGCAATCTCGTCTCCATTTTTTTCCCTTCCTATCATCATAATTTGGGGCATTCATGCACACGCACTGGTGTGTTTTTCAAGCTACTAGCACTGGGATTTGAACCACAATTGTTACATGAATTCAGTTCCTTTAACCTTTAGCTTTTTGTTTTGTTTTTAATGCTTCTGTAGAAAAATAAAGAATTTGGAGTGTAGCTGCTTACTACATCATTTTTTCTGATGTCACTCTTTAACGTACTGTTTATTTAGTTTAGGACAAAATAGCAACCATACATATAATAATTATTTGAGTAGGGTGCATTTTGACATTTTTGTGAGTAGATGATTAGGCTAACAGCCTTTGCTCTTTAATACTATTTTACTTTTCTTCAGGCATACACCTCAATTTTTCATACACTTCTACCATGTCAAGTAAAACAATGACTTTTTAAATTTCAAATAGCATGAAGTACTACTACTTCAAAATGTATAAACTTTAATTATACCTGAGTACATAGTTCCTATATCATTTGTCCTTATGTTTTACTCAGAGATAACTGACAGATATTTATCTATCATTTTGTGCTGAGTACTGTTAATAGTTTTCTGATAAATGTAGGAGATAATTTTGAATATGTTAATTAGAACACTTTGAGAATATCGAATATGTTAGGATCAGCTATGTCTTTATTAAGGAAATATTGTTCATAGCCAAATGATACTTTTTTATTTAATTTGTATATTACCATATCTCCAACCTACTGAAAATGTTTTATTTTTGAACTTATTTTTGAACCAAACAAAAAAGAAACGTGGTGAGTTCTTTGACTGGAAAGCACCGGGTTCTTTACTGCATCAGACTGAAAGTATCAAAGGGGCAGGTGTCGGAGCATGATTTCAATAGGAAAAATAAAAATAGAGCCTAAGCCTTTGTGACAGATGTCAAGCATGCTGACAACTGTTAAAAGAAAAATCATTTTCCTGATCCTGTGCAAGGAGACAGCTTGTAAGATTAAAGATGTATCTCTTTATCTATGTTTTTGGCAGATCATTTCCACTGAATAGGGCACAAAAGGTACTTCAGATGGAGAAAAAGACTCCAGGAATTTTCATCATCTCAACCACACAAAAGGTATAATGAAAAGGCAGAAAGTAAAGAAATACAAAAAATAAGAACAAAACTTGAGCTAACCAGTATTCTCTGTATTTTTAAGTCCAAATATTATTTTGATATACTCTTTCTTGCCTAAAATTCCAAATGTTCCAGTGGGAAAGAAATAAACCACTGAATAGTAAATGGCATTTATTAAATACCTAGTGAATTATTGAGTACATAGACAGATACATTTGATTATCTGTGCATATTGATTTGTAGCTCATAACTTAGCTTGGTTTATCTTGTGATTCAAAATAGTGCTGTTCAGTTGGTGGAAATTTACAAAATTCTCAATATATTCTTTTAATTCCGCTCAGTTGTACAAATCAAGTTTTAGGACCAGCAGGCAGCATAGTGTTTAAGCAGCAACAGCTATTCTCGGAAAGGAAAAAGAAGCTAACACACACACACACACACACACATATATATATAAATAAATATATATACACACATACATATATATATATTCACACACACAAACTAACATATACATACATATACATATATATACACACATACGAATATACTTTCTAATATATTGGGTCACTGGAAAGTAATGATGCATTTTTGCATAGAAAAACAAAAAGTAATGTCACAACTTTTCTGATGATCCAATATATCTATAGATATGAAATTGAATAGTTTTGTCTCATTATTTTATTTGAATTATTGTATAGCAGGAATTTATTGTGCATACCCATACTAAATACCAACAAAAATGGATTCTCGAGTCATGGACAAATTTAGATTATTAGCCATTGTGTGTCTTCTCTTATTTTACATCATGAAGGTAGTGATTCTTACCAAAGCTCAAAATGCAATTCTTCTTTTCACATTATCTTCATTTACTACTGTGGCACTAACATTTTACATAAATAGTACTTAAAGCTCTTGGAATTTCTTACCTGCCTTAACATTTTATTTATTTATTTATTTATTTACTTTTAGAGAGGGTTTTTGCTGTAGGGCACACGTGAACCTCAAAGAGACAGAGAGAAATAGAGAGACAGAAAACAAGAAATCACACTGTCAGGGGAAGGCCATGCCATAATCCTTTCTCCTCCATTCTCCTCTTGGGATTTTGGGCACATATACACACACATACACACACACACACACACACACACACACGCACACACGGCCAACATGAGTTTTAATCCACTAGGTCTGGGACTTGACCCGGGCTCTTCTAAGGGCAAGTCCAGTGATAAAATCATTGATTGCATCATCAGCTTGTCCCTAAAAATAGTTTTTAAAAAGCAGTGAATATAGCTATATTCAGAAGCATATTTCTAAATTCATAAAGTGGGACTATACTTATATTGTTGAATGACAGAGTTTTTTCAGACAAAGAGGATGCCAATGCTCAATTAGCAATTTTACCATAAATTTTAATTCACAAGTTATTAAACTGGCACTTCAGTTAATTATTTCTACAGGTGTCCAATTTAGGTTTCAAGAGAGCTTACAAGCTTCTGAGTCATTACACAATTAACATGGAACACTTTTACTCGCAGATTTTGAAATCCATACATGTTTTGAAAGCTATGATGGTATACTAAGGGTGTCAGTTGGGAGAAGTTCAAATTCTGAACAGTCATTTGGTGGCATTTTCAGCTATGTATGGTAATATCTTTGATTAAGCCAATATACAGTGTATTCTGGATGGGAAAATTCATTTTGTATGCTGTAATGATATACAGTGAATGAATGCAATATAAATGAATCAATAAACTGAAAATAAACCCATTAAATTTCATTCTACTTATTATCACCATGAATTATCAATTAATAATATTATAATAAAAATTTTCCCCAAAGAATAGGTCACTCCTATAGCCTCTGTCTTTCTAAATTCAGTGAAGAAGAAATCAGTAAATAAGATTGTTAATGGTTCATCTATAGAATCTTGTTTGCTTCATATGCCTAAAGGAAAGCGTGAACTGTTCACTAGGGACCAGTGTTCATAAGTTGAGGCCACGAGCATTTGAAATTTTGGAGACTATCTATGTCAAGATAAGGCAAAAAATGTCTGAGTAGAAATGAGTAATCAATAAGCAGTCATTTAAAACTGATTTTAGTTCAAATTCATAAAGAAGGGAAAATGCATTATACTAGGTGCAAATATTATTATATTTTAATTACCTTTTACAACATATGCCATTGAAGGCTTGAGAATATTATTACACTGTGCAAATTAAAGCCACTAAACTTGTTTGCAGTTTTCTAGTTTATTTATTATTATTATTATTATTATTATTATTATTATTTACTTTTGTGGTTAAAAAGTACTTATTTCCATTAATTTCAAAAATATTTCATTTAAAAGTATTACATGTTCATTGTAAAAGTGGAAAGTTAGGATAATAAAAATAAAGAAAACTAAATCACAAAATATGGCACTGTTTATCAACACCCTTTATAGCAATTCAGTCCATAGCCTCTCGACTTGACATATTCATACATGTTACAAGAAGAATCAAAATGGGAACCAGCAGTTAGCGTAATGTCTGTGTCGCTGGACTCCCACGTAGTCGACCGCAGTTCGCGTCCTGGACCCAGTGGCTTAGAACTCATGCCGGGCACGTGTGCGTGTGTGCCCAGGATCCTGAGAGGAGAATGGAGGAGAAGGGATTGCGGCGTGACCATTCCCCCTGGGGGGTGATTTCTCGCTTTCTGTCTCTATGTCTCTCTCTGTCTGTCTGGCGAGCTCACGCGCCCTATAGCGAAAATGTCTCCAAAAAAAAATAAAAGATGAATCAAAATGAAAATATTATTTTATAAACTGTGTTTTTTAAAATTACCATATTTTTTCCTTATTATTTTTATTATTATTATTCGGTTTTGGCCATATGGCATGTGCACTTGCCAGAGAGAGTCAGAGAGAGGGAAACTGAGAAATCACCCACGGGAAGCTGGCCATGCTGCAGTCCCTTCTCCTGCAGTCTCCTTTTGGGATTTTGGGCTTTGAGGCATACACACACACTCGCATCTACTGTGACTTTCAAGCCACTGGATCTGGGACTCAAACAATGATCAGTCATGTGGGAGTCTAATTCCTTAAGTACTAAGCCCCCTGCTGCGTCCCCATTATTATTTTACAGGGAATAAAATTTTTTAAGAATTACATACAACTGCAATATGACATTTCATCATAAATGTGAACATCATGGGTTAAACTCATTGTTATTTTTTGACTATTATAAACAATAAGTAGTATATTTATAATAAATATTCCTAGGATTCATAGAAAAAGGTGTGCAAGGCCATTTTATACATGTTTGTGTGTGTTAATATGTATACATTCTTAATTCAATAGCATGATTATCTCTAATATTGCTAAAATTTTACCTTAAAAATAGTTTTTAGAGCTGGTCCTCTAGTCTAGTGGTTAAGGGAGCCAGATCTCCCATGGCAACTGCGGGAGTGGAATTCTGGCTCCATCAGCTTGAAAAACACAGAAGCATGACCATGCTCCATGGGGTAGGGAGTTTTCTGCCTCTCTTTTTGTGTCTCTCTATTCTCTCTGGTGAGCACAATCTGACAAACACACACACACACACACACACACACACACACAAAACTTCATAGCATAATTTTTTTTTATTCTTAGGAGATTCTGAGTAGGCAAAGTTGTCAAGAAATCAGTGTTAAGTATATTATTGCATATCACACAAGCAAGTCATTTCAAATGCACCATTTAAAAATTATTTGAGCCCTTATACCAAATATTGAGTCATCAGAAAAGTATTTTTTTCTATGTTTTTCTGTGCAAAATTGCACCATGACTTTTCTGATCCCCCAAGATATGATAATTAAAGTAGATATAGATTCATTTTGATATGTTAGAGAGGATATGGAGTGAACTTTTCAAAAATAAGTTTGTTTGTGGCCTATGATGTTTTTGTAGTAGTACAGAGAATGCATATTTTTAGAACTGTAGTATATACTGTCATCAACACCAATTGGTAAGTATTTAAAATAATTTTCTGACACATACAATTCAATGGGAGAAATGTCACTGCTGCATTAGGTCCAGACTCTTCTCCCATTTCTTATGGAAATTCTGCTGGAGACCTAAATGTCAAGGAGCAACACTGTTTTTGTTTTGTTTTTATTTTTTGCCAAAGGGTGCATGGCTTGTCTAAGAGAAACAGGCAGAGAGAGAGAGTCAAAGTGAGAAATCATCTCTCCCCAGAGAGGAATGACCTTGCATTATAATTTCTCCTCCTCCAGTCTCCTCTCTGGATTTCGGGCATTCAGCCATATGCACATGGGTTGACTTTCAAGTCATTGAGTACTAACTTGAACCAGAGTTAACCATATGCGAGTAAAACATATCAAGTATGCCCCAAATTCTAACAGGCTGTAGACATAGAGACGGGATTACAGTGTTGCCATACTCCATTGGGGGTGTTTTCTCCCTCTCCTTTATTTCTGACTCTTTCTGGCAAGTGTGTGCTCCTTCAGTTACCTCTTTATTGATTCACCATACGTGACTGTGAGCAGAAATTTAGCTCAGCAATTGTGGCACAGCAGTAGTACCATAACTCTGCAGTGCTAGCCGTCATATGAAAAATCGACTTCAGTGCCTGGGCTTTTACATGCCAGGCATGCATGCAGGTACCTATAATGCTGCTGGCTGAAAAAGCTGGTAGGAGTCTGTAGTGTGACACCCTATTGAGGGTGCATGTATTTCTCTCTCTCTTTGAAGTAAATAAACAAATAAATTCTAGAAAAGAGCAAAATTTATCCTTTGAAGACAGAGGGAAAAAAAAATGAATATTAACATAAAGGGAAAAAAAACTGAAGTATAGTTTTTAGTTTGCAAAAAAAAAAAAAAAACAGAAGAGTTGTTTAATTGTAATATTTCACAAACCTATTACTTATTATTTGTTTACTATAAACTTGGCTGATAGTAAAGTCCTCATCTATTCCAAAATCTGTATGTTTTTCAGATATGTAGTCAATTATTCCAAGATGTGAAATTAGACAAGATACAATTTTCTAGACTGAAGCTATTTCTTGCTCTCATTGTAATGACAAATGTGTATTTTCTTAGAGATCATGTCTGTGTATCACACATTTCATGATAATCTTTGTTTATAATCCATTGTATCCAACAACAAAGACATGAAGAGACTTTACAGATCATTATCCAGGAGAAAAGCCAGATAAAATTTCCAGATCAGTGTTAGTAGTGCAAATGCAACTTCAATGGACAAAAACTATCTCCAATCATTTCCATTTTCTATTTATCATCATATGCTCCATCTCAGGCATACTCTTTCAGGAAATATTTTAAAATGAAGAGTGACAACTTTTTAAGAAAGGCAGAAGTGGATTTTCTTTATCCTGTCTACATCAGAATTAATTCAATATGGGGACTTTTTTATAGAGTAGCTTTTTTATTATTTAATTTCTCATTGATGCTGTTATTCAGTCATTTCAGCCAATTTAAAATCATTCCAGGGAGATCTAGTTAATGAATAAATTTTAATAAGAATTAATAGTGAAACAATCGATAGACCTTCGTTCAATGACTCACCTCTGTATTCAATTGCATTAGTTTTGAGTTTTGTTTCTTTTCTGTATTCTAAGAGCTTATGGATGACCAAGAAAATTTTAATGAAACAGCTCTTTTTATTCTTTTTCTTTTTCTCTGTATGATGCATGGACTTCCCAGAGAGAGACAGAGAGACAGAGAGAGAAAGAGGGACAGTGATAATTCATCCCCCAGGGGAGTCAGCAGTGCTGCAATCTTTTCTCCATCCTCCTCTCAGGATTCTGGATGCACTCACATGTGCCTGGTGTGATTTTCCAGCTGCAGGGTCCAGGACTAGAACAATGGAATCTACCATGTGGGATACAAATTGTCTTAGCCTCCATACTACCAGCTGGCCCACAGCATTTATCTTACCAGTCTTCACAATTAGCTGCTTCCCATTACATTTCAAGAATAAAGAAGCCATTTGAAAATAACTGCTGAAATCTCTATTGTGCTACATTCTTTTCAAACAAATTTTTATTTCAAAATTGATTAGTTTGACAGCTTTATATTCAAGCAATCAAAATACTTTTCTTTGTTCTAAAGTTTTATTAATTTTGAGAGAGAGTAAGAGGAAGATACAGACTTCAAATGGGTTTCACATCATTATCCCCTACCTCAGCCTTCCAAGCCAGCCAGGGTCATTGTCTTAGGTCCAGTGTGTTCAGGTTGACCAGTAACCCAACCCACAGTTTTCAGAGGATCCATCACACCCGAGTAACACATTACTGCTATCCTGCCACTGAGATATTCCTAAAGTGTATTTTCTATTTGTGTCTAGTATTTTAAATAAAGAAACAAAACTATGTTTCAAAATCAAAGACCTTGGCTTTGCTGAGACTCAAAACTTACGTTGCACATAAAATGTAGATACTGCATTTGACAAGTGAAACAGTTTTATGACAGAAATTCTAGATTTAATACATCAAAAGTCCTCACAAATCCAACTAGCAGTTTACATCAACTTTTCATGCAAATGTGGTTGATGTTTTTAGATATAGCTACTATGTTAGATTAGAATGATATAGTTCGGATTACAGACCTGTGTCAGAGTGGGTTTCTGAGCAGGTAATGGCTAAGAAGTCAGTATATTTAAACATGAAGTGCTCTCAATGTGAATGAAAAATGCTAATAAATAAAGTGGTGCAGGTCTGGAATAATTAAAGTGGAAACTTTTGTATAAACTTCCAGAGACATCCCTGTATTATATCAATATATATCAATATTATATACAGAATTTGTAAATGACAGAATTTTTTTTCTTCTTTTCTTCAGACTTTTGATATAGGGCACATGCACTCACTGGAGTGAGACAGAGTGAAAGAGAGAGTGAGGAAAAGTAAGAAATCACCTACCAGTTGGGATGGTCACACCGTTTCTTCTCTTCTATTCTCCTCTTGGAAGTTTGGGCACATGCACACATGCTCCGTGCAATTTTCAAGCTGCCAGGTGTAAGATTCAAACAATGGGGTCAGCTATGTGGAATATAGCACCTTAATCACCACCCCACCTGCTGACCAGAAATGTTCCTTTTTGATATTTCTACTCATCTTAATCAAAAATTGAATGCTCAGACCAACTTTTCTGCTAGCTGACAGCTTATTATCATAATTCTCTAAAATTTACTCTCTTCAATTGCTGAAGTTTCTTTGTCTTTTAAAAAAAAAAACTCGTTTTCCTTTTATAAATCCTGTTTGTGCCTATGTTATAGGAAATGATCCATATGTTAGTTTTCTTGGTAAGTACACGATTAACATCAGCTGTTTGTGACACAATTGAATTTGCTTCTGGGGACGACTGAAGGCATGGCAATGACTTGGACCAGCTTGAATGACATGATGGAATGGATTATTGATTAATTATGAAGGGCTGAGACATCAGAAGGTACATCCAGTGTGTTAACACTGTTTACAGAAAACGTACACGTGTATGGTTTTTACATGGTTTTCACTGTGGTCTCTTGGTTTCTGCTATTGAGCATGGCCATGCAGCCTGATGTGACTGTGTGACCAGAGGGTCCTAACAAAGAATAAAATTGTAATTCCCTTGAGACTGA
Organism: Tupaia belangeri chinensis; assembly: GCF_000334495.1. NCBI lineage: Eukaryota > Metazoa > Chordata > Mammalia > Scandentia > Tupaiidae > Tupaia > Tupaia belangeri. The sequence goes on from NW_006159764.1 coordinate 3,410,924, forward strand.
CTCATTCATGTGTCTTGCTTGAATGACAAAGCACATCATGTCTGACTGAGAAACTCACTAGGAACTCACTAGGAAATCTTAGACTTCCTAATATTTGCCTGCGCTTTATTTCGCTTGCCATACCAACTTCTTACCTTTTCTTAAAACCTTACTTGAGGGGCCAGCAAGTGGCATGAGAGTTAAGGTGCTAGACTCCCATATGGCTGACAGCAGTTCAAGTCCCAGATCTGGCAGCTTGAAATTCATCTTGGGTATGTGTGTGTATGTATGCCCAAAATCCCAGGAGGAGAACGAAGAAGAAGCAATTGCAGCATGGACATTTCCCATAGAGGCTGATTTCTTTTTTTGTTTGTTTGTTTTTGGAGAGGTTTTTGCTATAGGGCGCGTATGCTCGCCAGACAGACAAAGAGAGACATAGAGACAGAAAGCGAGAAATCACACCCCCCCCCAGAGGGGATGGTCATGCCGCAATCCCTTCTCTTCCATTCTCCTCTCGGAATTTTGGGCATCCACACACATACGCCCATTGTGTTTCAAGCTGCCAGGTCCGGGACTCAAACTGTGGTCCACTATGTCAGAGTCCAGCAATATAATCATTATGCCATCTGCTGGTCCCGATATTTTACTTAGTAACCCAGATGAGTTTACGATTGTTTTTCCAAGTACCTATTAGAGATTAGGCAAGTTCTATCTCAAATTAGTATCCTTGGTTAGTAGACAGTCAGGTATATGTGCTTCTAATACATCTTATTTTTCTTCTAGTTATAATCATTTTAAGGAAATAATTCACTTCAAGTCTAATTTATGACCATTTATGTAGATATAAATGTCCCTCCCCCCCCCAAAAAAAAAGAGCTGCTGAATAGCTTTCATCTTGTGAATATGTCAGCAATTTGACCCCACTCAAGTATCTTCCACCCAAACTCTTCTCAAATACCAGCATTTGCAGGTGCTCAAATCTCATTTATAAAGTAGTATAGTATTTGCATATAACCTGTGTACATCCTCCTGCATACTTAAAATAATCTGGACATTATTTATGATACCCATACAGTGTAAATAGTTGTTACACTGTATCATAGTGAATAATGATAAGGTAAATAATGATAAGATAAAGTCTGTATATGTTCAGTGCAGATGTAATCATCAGAGGCCTAACTACACAGCACAATGGAACATTTATAAACCTTGCTTGATTAGATCCACAAATGCAGAATCCACAAATGCAGAGGGAAGACTACCACACTATAACAGAAAACGACATTTCCTCTCCTTGTCTATTGAGATACTGATTTTGGGTGAAAATTATCTATTAGGCTGTCACCTTTCTGCATGTCTTGCGAAGTAAGGCAGCTAAATGTTTGTTTAGTAAGGACAAAGATATTGTCTCCTGGAGTAAAGAGAAAAGCATGTGTCAATACACAGTATAATAGATACATCTCACTGAGGAGCACAGAGTAGCATGTAGTCTGCCCATTTTAAAAGAAAACAGTTTCCTAAGCTCAAGGTTCTTTTCCTGCATGTAAGGCATCATCTGGTTTTCTTTACTGCACCCAGTAGGCATTGAGGTGTGAGAAGACAAAAATACTACTACCCTAACCACTGCTATTACTGCTGAATAATAAACTAACTTCTACAGCAACCATAAAACTGGCAGTACAAATTGTTTGCTTGTAAGTAGGGTACAGACAAAAACTTCAGTGTTTGATATTGATGCTGCCATTTAAGACAGCAAAATAATATGCTAAAGTCACTTAGGTCTATCCATTTCTATGTCTTCAGAGAAAGGACGGCCTATACCATGCAGCCCACTTGATGTGAATGATGCTTGAGATTGCACCACTCCCTAATTCAAGGCTCTCCAAATTTAGACATCATTATTTTGCCATAATCAAAAATGCTAAAACCACTATTTACATGATTTTTGGAAGTCATTTTATGTTTTCTAACTTAAAATGTATTTTAAAATAATGAATTTAAAGAACCATTAATAACCTTAAATGCCAGTGCCAATGATCTTAAATAGACAGTAAGCATGAAATTCAATGAAGAGACATCAGACAGAAAAACGTGAGAATATCACCTACAATTATCTGAATTCTCTTTTGGCAACTACTACCCTATGCGTTTGGCCTGTGCAAAACCTTACTTGAGTATACCCTATAAAATATCATGATTCATTTCAGTTAAGCACAACAAAACCCTGGCTTTTGACAGAAAGTGGAAGAATATGGAAGATTTACTGCTGAGTGAAGCAAGCCAGGCTATGAAGGAGAGACACTGTATGTCCCCACTTAATATATACCAAATGTCCACCACTCTATAACTGAAACTGACAGGCTAAAGGATGTACAAACAGAAGAGGTGGATGTAAATGCCAGGTGTGGAGGAGAGGGGCCTGGGGAAGAACATTTGGAGGAGGGATACGAAGACAGCATTGTTGAGACAGGGAGGTAATGTTGCTATATTTTGATCAACTAGACCGGGGAGAAATGTTCACATATTGAAATGATCACATTGTTAGCTAAATAATGTAATTGAATGTATTAAAAATGTAAATTAAATAAATAAATAAATAAATCAAAACCTTACTTGAGTATACCCTATAAGATATCATGATTCATTTCAGTTAACTCTTTGTAATAGTTGTTCTTTATATTTAAGTAAATTTTGTAGATAATTAATGATATATTTTTTAGTTTTTTCTTTAACTTAAAAACAACTCATTTTTTTAACACGCTGATGTTTATAAATTTGTTTTCATGGTACGTCCCTCAGAAACATTTCAGGACAAAATTCTATCAAGGGGGATTTTCTTAGGTTATTAAATCGATACTTTTTTTAATAGTACATCTAGCAATACCACCTACATTCTTATTACAGACATTTTATATTGCCTGTTATGGTAAAGATAATTATGATCTCAATAAATTTGCATTCTTTGGATCTTACAAAATTATGAAGGAATGTTCTGCATACCATCAGCTAAATTGCTATGACATAGATCAATTGTCCCATAGTCACAATTTTCTCTGTTACACATGACCATGGTTCAGATAACTTACTGATCTGCCAAAGCAACAACTGTCCTTTCAGAGAAGGGATAGAGTTTATGCTCATTTATAGTCATGGTCTTAGTTATAGCTTGCAACGTGGAGGACACAAGCCTATAGGGCAAAAGAAAACAACCTTTGAAGAGAAAAACTATGGACCTAAGAAATGGTCACATTGGGGGACCAGCAGGTGGCATGGTGGTTAAGGCGCTGGTCACTCCCACATGGCTGACCATGGTTTGAGTCCTGGACCTGGTGGCTTGCTTTCTCTCTCTCCCTCTTTCTCTCACTCTCTGTGTATCTCTCTGGTCAAATTAAAAAAATAAAATGAATGAGTGAATAAAAGTAAAATAAATAATTCTTAAAAAAAATAAAAAAGAAAAGAAATGGTCACATTGGAACCAGCAGTTAGCATAATGGTTATGTCACTGGACTCCCATATAGTCAAGTGCGGTTTGGATCCCAGACCCGGTGGCTTAAACTCATGCCGGGCGCGTGTGCGTGTGTGCCCAGGATCCCGAGAGGAGAATGGAGGAGAAGGGATTGCAGTGTGGCCATCCCCCCTGGGGGGTGATTTCTTGCTTTCTGTCTCTCTGTCTCTCTCTCTGCCTTTCTGGTGAGTGTATGCCCCCTATAGCAAAATACTCTCAAAAAAAAAAAAAAGAAAAGAAAAAAAAAAGAAATGGTCACATTGAACTGATGGCAGAAAGCTCTAACTTTGTGGCCTCTGAATTATACTTTATTTGTTTGTTTAAGTATTTTCTTCAAGAAAAATTTAAGCTGAGAAGAAATTTTTTTTCTACTGCACCTCTATCAGTTCTAAATGTTTTAACCTTTTATTTTGTTAAAAGAGAGTACCTGAGTATGAGAGAATTCAAAAAGAGAGTCCACATAGTAGTTGGGGTATTTTGGGTCTGTGCCAAGTTTGTTCAGGGTCAGTGATAAGTACCTTGAGGACAGTGTTGTTATAAAAGACCTTAGCATCTCTGACGAGGAGGTGAGAAACCAGGATCACTTGATCCAAGACAACTGAAAGTGGTACTCACTCCAGAGGGGGGGAATAACTAGGCTCTTGGCTAAAAGGACATAATAAAATCATTTAAATTAAATTATTATAGTACTAAATTTCTGTGTCCATGAATTCCTCTGCATAATTTACTAATAAAGTCAGGGGGCCAGCAGGGTGTATAGTGATTAAGGTTCTGGTTTCACACATTGCCAACCACGGTTCAAGTCCCAGACCCCGAGGCTTGCTTTCTCACTCTCCCGCTTTCTCTCTCTCTCTTTGTCCCTCCCTAGTGAGCACTTGTGTCCCGTAGCAAGTTTAAAAAATAATAATTATAAATAAAAATAAATAATCCTAAAAAAATTAAAGACCATTTTAGACCTCATACCAAGCTCAGAACTTCTCAGGAAAGATGGATATATTTGAGGAATGTAGTTGATTTTGTCTGGAAGAGTTAAACATTGATTAAAATACAACAAAGTTTCCCTTAAATTCATGAAGTAACATATCATCAATAGCTGTCACTGGTTTTACTAAAACTTGAAGATCAAAACTGCCCCAATGCCCCTTGAGGCTGAATATTTCTCTAAAGAAATTATTGATATGCCAAAGAAAGGATGTCTTTTGTTTCTAACAAAAGGCAACTAAACTGTTTTTTTTTCTTTCCAATCCTCACTAACTTAGGTTAGGAGAATTTTCTTTGTTTTCTCTCAAATAGGTTTTCAGTACAACTTTTTAGTACTTGGTGGTTTCACGGTATGAATTTGCTTCTTACTTTGTCAATATGGATGTTTTTGTATGTGTACAAACACACACACACACACAGAGACACACACACATTTTTAATTTTGCTAGAGAGCACATGCATGCTTCAGAGCTTGAGAGAAAGAGAAAGGGGGAGAAGGAGTGAAGGTGAGAAAGCACCTCCCTACCTCCATGGAGAATGATCATGTTGCAATCCCTTCTCCTCTATCTCCTTTTGGGATTTTGGGAACTCATGTGCATGTGTCTAGTGTGTGTTTTAAGCTGCTGGTTTCAGAACTCCAAACACTGGTTGGCCATGTGAGATCCAGCTGCTTTAACTATCATGTCACCTGCTGGCCCAATGTCTTGAATCCTATACCTGGGACCATGGAAACTTGTTACATATACATAGTTTTCCATGACATCAATAATGATTACAATTTAAACTTCAAAATTTCATCACAAATTGAAGAGAAACAATTTCTTCTCAATCTTTAGATGTATTATTTGCCAAAGCCTTCTCTTTTCTATTTGTTATCTCAACAAAAAGTAGATATAGAAATACCTTTCTTTTCTGTATAAAATCTTCTTGTTAATCTACATAAACTATAGCTCTTTTTCTTTTCTTTCTTTTTTTTTCTGTTCCATTCAACTTAAGCTTATTTTTACTAATTTTTTTAAGTCAAGAAATCTAAGGTCAGCCTGTAGTCTGATGGTTCCAGGAGCTGGATCCTACATGACTGATCCCATGGTTCAATTCGTGACCATGGCAGCTTGAAAAACAAAGCTGCCATGTGTGCATAGATGCACCAAATCCCAAAAGGATGAAGAAAGGAAGAGAAAGGATTATGGCATGACCATTCCCCATGAAGACATTCTCTATCTCTGCCTCTCTCTGTCTCTGGTGCGGGTACTCATATCTCT
>NW_006159764.1:3416681-3428059 GCF_000334495.1 Tupaia belangeri chinensis
GATCCTCAAAAATATCTGGTAATAGATACTTTTAGAGTATTTTCGACATCTCTCAAGGCCAATGTAACTAAAGAGAGGTTTTAAATCTCTTTCATTCTAGCTAGGCCATCTAAGATTTTTTGTATCAATAGCTATGTCATAGAAATTAATTCCTGGATCTTAATTCTGAATAACTTTCTTGCTTTATTGCTGGACACATATTGACACATTGAATATGAGTTGGAACTCAACCTTAATGAACATATATTATTCCTTAAATAATATGTCAAGTTCTTTATTATTGTTAAGATGCTTCTTGGGTTATTATAATTTTTAGAAAATCTATACTCTTGACTGCTTGAGAATGTTCCATTGGCCTTATGCCTGGTCTCTGTTCAATAGATTAAATAAACTAAAATTCTAGAGAAGATGCCTTACTTCATATGCTGACCACCAGGATCCAAACTATTGCCTGCTAGATAGTTCACTCTGAATACATGAATTAAGGGACAATATGATTGCTTTCAGCCTTGCTGAAGAAAGAATTGTATGTTCTGTTCCTAAGAGTTCACTCCAAAAAGTGGACATTCATAAAAACTTTGATTCCAGGGAACCAGCAGTTAGCGTAATGGCTATGTCGCTGGACTCCCACGTAGTCAACTACAGTTCGTGTCTCGGACCTGGTGGCTTAAAACTCACGCCGGGCACGTGTGTATGCGTGCCCAAGATTCCAAGAGGAGAATGGAGGAGAAGGGATTGCGGCGTGGCCATCCCCCCTGGGGGTGATTTCTCACTTTCGGTCTCTATGTCTCTCTCTGTCTGTCTGGCGAGCGCAGAGTGAAACCTCTCCAAAATTAAAAAAAAACAAAAAACAAAAAACAACTTTGATTCCAGCATCAAAGTTACATATTATCTTGGTGTTCAGTCCAAGACCAAAAGTTTTAGGCTAATAAATCTGATAAATTACATTCTCTTAGATAATTAATTTTTGGCTATGAGAACTTCTAATAGAGTTGTTATAACAATGAATCATCTTAGTTACTAACGAAGAAGACTGCAAAAATAGTACAATCTTAGCCATAGATTGTCAAACTAAAGTCTTAATTATTTAGGTTCATTGATACTTTTCAAAGAGAACAATAAAAACAATTCCAAAACCTTGTGTACATTCCAATTTGTGAAATTTTCTTCTACTCAACTAAATTTCTCCTGAATCTTCAGATCTTCAAATGGAATTTCTCCCTGTGTTCAGCTGTCGAGAAATTTGCTGTATGGCATTATACAGCCATCAAATTCCACCCACGGGACCTGATTTGGCAGTTTACACAAGGAAAACTTCTACTGGCTCTAGGGACAGTTACCACTTTTAGCATTTGTTGGGAATGAAGGGTAAAATTTGCATCATTTGGAAAAAACTTTTAAAAGCTCTTTTACACACACAAAAAAGAAAATACACAAAGAATCCATTGAGATTTTAAAATATATTTTAAAAAATCAAAACCATAAATATAGGTTTTAATTATAAAAACTCATGATAGACTATTAAAGATATTCTTATAGTACATTAAATGTGTAGGCAAAAATCAATCATGATTTTCTGATAACATTCTCCAACATCTAATGTGGAGAGCGATAAAATTGTACAAAGAATAAAACAATAACAAAAGAAGGTGAACAAATTCAATGAATCGCCATTAAAAAAAAACACACAACTATTTTCAAATAAATTCAGGAGGAAGTGTTAAAAAATAATAAAAGGTAAGATATGAATTGCAAGATTTTTTTTTTTTTTGGTAAGAGAAAGAGGTATTTTTTATAGTGTCTCACCATGTTGTGATCCTTCTGCCTCATCCTCCCATTTAGGACCTCAGATTATGACAGCATGTCCAACAGTTTTAGGTGGGTCCAGAAAATGAACCTGGGTTCCCTATGCAGCCTTAGTCACAGTGCAGGGTCATTCCACACTCCCTATTGTTTTGCAACAGGATGCATGCACTTGTTGGAGAGAGACAGAAAGAGGGAAAGTGAGAAATCATGCCCCAGGGGTAATTCCCAAGCTACACTCCCTTCTCATCCATTCTCCTCTTGGGATTTTGGTCATGCACCTGGTATGATTTTCAGGCTGCATGTCCAGGTCTCTACCTGCTGTCAGCCACGTGGGAATCTAGCACCTTAGCCATCATACCACCTGCTGACCTGTTCCCCTTTATAAACTCTTATAATCGAAGTCTGTACTCAGATTTACAATTAATCTTTACATTCAGGACAATAAAAATCGGGCTTTGGAGACTAAATGTTGATGACTGGAGAAAGTTTTCAAAATAAAGATATCCCAAGTAGATCTAATTTTGAAAATGCAGTCAAATCAAATTCTTTCACAAAACAGCAGGATGACAATGGGTTGGTGTCACCATGGACTAAGGAGAATTCACAGGTGTAAAGTCATAGTGGCAGGATTCTTCTCCCCATTCCCTCTGTCTTGGGGAAGCAACAGATTTGCCCCCAAATTGAAATTGAGCATATCATATCTTTACTGAATAACATGAAGACTGTCTAGAATTAGTGAAGATTTGCCAGTGGGGTATACTCCATCCTTTCATCATGGAGGGAAGCGGGGTGAGGGCAGGACACCTGCTTGCTCTCAGCCAGCACCCCATTCAGTGGGAGCTCTGCTTAAAACACTCCACCCACATGCTTGGAGCCAGCAGGCAGTCTCAGCATACTCTGTAGCAATTAACATATGCACCTCCCTCCTTACGACTTGAGCACAAATCTAAGAACCGCCAGCTACACAAACATTTTTTTTTTTGGAGAGGTTTTCGCTATAGGGCACGTGCGCTCGCCAGACAGACAGAGAGAGACATAGAGACAGAAAGCGAGAAATCACCCCCCAGGGGGGATGGTCACGCCGCAATCCCTTCTCTTTCATTCTCCTCTCGGGATCTTGGGCACGCACGCACACGCGCCCGGCGTGAGTTTTAAGCCACCGGGTCCGGGACGTGAACCGCGGTCGACTACGTGGGAGTCCAGCGACATAGCCATTATGCTAACTGCTGGTTCCCACACAAAAAGAATTTTTAAAAATCAAAATTAAAAACAAAACTGCACTGGAACCTATGCCCTCTGCCTTACCTGCTGCCTTTGCAATAGTAAACAGCCTTGCACATTTCCAAGCCTGACTTCTCCAATCCTGACCTTGATCTCAACTCTCTTGTGTGCTCAGAGCCTTTGCTCCTTTTTCTCAGGAATCATGCCTTCCCCTTCAGTTATGTTAGTCCACTCTACAAACATGTTGTAATATGTTTCATTGCAAAATAAGACAAAAGCCTCCCTTGACCTTTTATCCTATCTTTCCTACAAATGCTAAACTCCAATTTACAACCATACTCCTTGGGAAGCTTGTTAGCTTCCTGTTCTCTGGACATTCAGTCCAACCGGGTGTTCAGTTCTGCCACTTGTTAAAGGTCACCAATTAGCTCTGCATTTCCAGACCCAAAACTCAACTCAAACGTGGGGACTGGTAACACTCTCACCAGGCAGCAGATACTTAACCTGTGCCCCCTTGATAGCAGTGGTAAGTGGTAGCCTAAATCACGCCCTGTCCTGTCTGGTGCCATCTGTGCAATTTCCTTTTGGAGTGGGGGCCAGGAAAAGCCCTTGCTTCTTCCTAAAGAGGAATCATTGCAATCACTGCAGCTGGAGTGGGAAAGAAGAGATATGGCTTTGGAAGAAAAAGCTCTCATTCAACTCATCTTAATGTGTTCACCATCCAATAAGCAGAAGTGTATCTGCATTCAAATAGATCGCATATGATAGCAAGGATGTAGTATGCAAAAGATGCGTATCAGTAAATGCAGTAGAGCACTCTTCAGAAAATGCCTCCGATTGTTCCTCTGAAAAGGGATGTGATGATTTGGGAAAAGAGAAAGCTTTCAGCCTGCAATGAAGAAAATAAGAAACATAATACTTGAATGACATCATTTAAGACAGTAAGTAATGAATAAAGTGATCATGCTACACAGATAAAAAATTAAACTTTAAACTAGAAGAGGGCTGAATTTAAAAATACTGTATTCACCTGAATAAAAAAGTAGCTTCAGAAAAAAATGAGGACAAAAGTGGTACAATTGCATGCTCAGAAAATGGGGCTATCACTCAAAATAAAGCATAGAAGTGATAATGAGGGTACAGGTCTTAGGTGGATTATCTTGTTCAGTTGATAATATTAAATATTTAGTGCACATTTGAATACCAAAGCAAAGCTCTGGGCTTTTGTTGGTTATGGATATCATTGTGTCCTTCCTTCCTTCCTTCCTTCCCATCTTTCTTTTCTTTCTTATTTACTAGAGGGTACTTATGCTAGTCAGGAAGAGACAGAGAGAGAGAACAAGAAGGAGAAAACACCCCTAACTTGGTTGTGGTCATGCCACAATCCCTTATCCTTGATTTCTTTATCCTGCCAAAAGTTGGGCAATGTATGCACACATATCCCACGTATTTTTCAAACTGCCAGAACCAGGACTTGAACCATGCTGTCAGTCATGTGGAAATCCAGCTCCCTTAATTACCAGGCCCTAGAGTGGCCCTATAAGTTTCTATTTAAAGTGGTTTCTATTTTCCTTTTAGTGAAAATAAGGTATTGCCTTTCTTTTCATCCTTTCAGAATTTAATCCTCCATATGACTTTCTGCATATTACTTTCTGTTATGCAAAGAGTGTAAAGGTGTCATGAACATAACAATTCTTTTCTTTTGTTCTATTCAATTGTCTTTATAATGCTGAATGTGGTTGGGGAAATGTCCATTCAACGGGATAATGAACTCTTCCCATGCTGTGGTCATGGTAAGAGCAAATGCTTGCACGATCTTCTACAACAAAGAATAATTTACATATATAGCATTTAAAAGACTCAAGGCCTTCATTACAGGAATCGAACTAAACAAAAATTCCATGTCCTCTCTACCCATGCCTGAACACCAGCTATGTCCATACCGCACTTCTGGTTTCAGGGTACTTTATTTCCTCTGTAGCTTGTTGGTGTGCTCATATGACAGTGGGATTTGAGCACCAAAAGTAGTTCCCCTCCCCCATTATCCAAACAAATTATTATTATTTTAGAGGTTTTTGCCTTAGGGTGTGTGTGCTCACTGAAAAGACAGAGAGAAAGAGACATAGTGAGAGGGAAAGTGAGAATCATCCCCAGAGGGGATGGCAAAGCCACAACCTCTTCTCCTCCATTCTCCTCCAGTGATCTTGGGCATTCATAGCATGATTTTCAAGACACCAGATCTGAGACTGAAACCACGGTCAGCCATGTGGGCGTTCAGAAGCATAACTAACTGCTATGCCATCTGCTGGTCCCACAAACTATTTTTATAATTACTTTTTTATTCAGCAAATATTAAAAAAAATAAGTTGCCTAATGAATTCAATGCAATGCTATCAAGTCAACATATATGTTATATCCCTTTGATTAATCAATTTTATTTTTGAGTAAAAATATTTAAGATATAAGTAAAGTATTTAAAAAGATAGCTCAGCAGATGGTGTGGTAGTTAAGGGCACTGTACTCCCACAGCTAACGGTGGTTCGAGTCCCATGCCTGGCTGCTTGCTTTCTCTTTCCTGCTCTCTGTCTCTCTCTGGGAAAATTAAAATAATAATAATAACAATAATAATTAAAGTTAAATAAAATAATTATTTTTAAAATATTTAAGAAGAAAAATCAGTTGCTACAACTAAGTATTTTGGATACTTCTTCCTTTTTTTATGCATATGTAGGCTTACATCAATATAATAAAAAAATAAGAGAAAATAGGCAAAGTAAGGAATAGCTCAATAAAATATCTATTAACTAGAATTGTAAAGAAGTTATGGAGATTAAAAGCAAATTTTATTTAAAAAAGAACAATGCATAGACTAGAGCAGAAATAATGATTAATCACATTATAGAATTATTTTACTTCAAAGTGATGTGAAATATATACCCATATATTTCTGCGAATTAGTTTCCCTTCTTATACAAAGAACATATAATTAAGCATATCCCTTGCTTGGCAAATGTGTTGGTAAAAAGCAACAGTATATTTTTCTGGGGTCTACACAATAAAGGATCCAAAGAAATCCTCTAAAAGAGCAGGTAGAAAAATGAAGGCAATAAAGAATTTTCTCAAGAAAAGCATTATTGGAATCTAGAGCTGAAGTAGACAGTCATAATGACAACTATTAGAGCTGGAATGGCCCTTGGAGATAATCTTGTTCAAAGCGCTCAGTGTTTCTGTTAGGCCTAAAGAGCTGAAGTGGTTTTCAAGGTTACACAATTACTAAGTGAAAAAAAAAGAAAACCAGAAATCTTCCCCTTGATTCTGAGCCGTGCTGTGATCTTACAAAACTTGAAGTCCAAATTGTTCCAATTGACCTAAGAAGTTCATTGAAAAAGGGAAAACCTGTATATCTCACATGCCAAGCACATAATTCAGTGAATCCCTCATGTTTCAAACCATTTTCTATTTCAGTGTGATAGTCTCTGTGCTTTGCCTTAGGCATACTGAAGTTGGCCAGACCCATAGTCTGAGGCCAATCTTAAGTGATTTTACAGAGACTAGCACATGGCATAGTGGTTATGTCACTGGATTCCTATATGGCCTTCTGAGAATAGAGTCCCATACCCAATGTCTTGAAACCCACACCAGGCATGTGCACGTACATGCCTAAGATCCTGGGAAGAGAAGGGATTGTGGTGTGGTCATCATCCCGGGGTGGGGGTGTTGATTTCTCACTTTCTCTCTCACTGCATTTGCCTGTCTGTCTGTCAATATCTTTCCTCCAGCAATCACACACACCCTAAGGCAAAAAACATCTAAAAAGAAAAAAGAGTCTTTATAGTTACCTGTGAACATGTTTATACTGCTATGCATTTAAAACACTTCTTTTGACAATACTATCAATCCCAGAATATAATATATGCAATTATCCTTCTCAGGAATAGCATCCTGGAAAAGATTCTAGAGCATTTTTTCTAGTTTTTTTTTTCCCCCATGTTTCATTGAATCTTCAAACAAATTATCCATGAACTCAATGCTACACTGAAAGACATTTTAGTATTGGACTCTTCTTATAATCATATACATAAGATCTGGGTTATAAATTCTCTAATGGTGCAAATATATCCTGTAATAAATACTATTTTCATACATTATTCTTCATATTCCCTTAGATTGTATCTCAACTGAATTAAAATCCATTTGTTGTATAAATGTAAAATCAAAGCTGTAAAAAAGTGTCTTAAAATATTTCCTTTAAAAATTATTTTAGTCATCATAAAGAGAGAAAAAATAGGAAGCAATTAAAAATAAATATATTAAAGAATATATACCAATTGGAATAAACTTTTGTCTCAGCTAAAGAGTATGTAGTTCACCCTTTTCTTCAAACTTTCTTAAAATAAATATAGTTGTCTTTTATTTTTTGCCAGAGAACATGTGCACTTTCAACAGAGAGAGAGAGAGTGAAAGAAGGAAGCTGACAAAGCAATTCTCATGAAGAATGGTCATACTACAACCTCTTCTCCTTCATTTCTCCCTCTTTTCAGAATTGTGGGCAGGTACACACAAGCTCCCAATGTGTTTCCCAAGCCACTGTGTCTGAAACTTGAGCTGTGCACTTAGCCATGTGAGATCCAGCTGCCTTAATCACCATGCCACAGGCTGGCCATAGATATATTATGTTATAAAAATTTGAGGGCTTTAGTTGTTACCTAATGAGTTGATTTATTTTAGTAAAACATAAAATACATTTCCATGTAGGACCACGAAGATGATTTATTTATTTATTTATTTATTTATTTATTTATTAATTAGATTTTTAACATAGGGCATTTTTTTTTAGGTTTTTGCTCACAGGAAAGAAAGAGAGACAGTGAGAGGGAAAGTGAGAAATGGCCCTCCAAGAGGGATGATCATGCCACAGTCCCTTCTCTTGAGATTTTGGGCATACATGCACATTGGCCTGGTGTGATTTTTAAGCTGCTAGTTCTGGTGCTCAAACTGTAGTCGATCATGAAAGAGTCCAACACCTTAACCTCCATGCCACCTGCTAGTCCCTGAAGATACTTATTTTAAAATAGAATTTAAATATTTACAGCAACCTACAGGATGATCGTGCCACAGTCCCTTCTCTTGAGATTTTGGGCATACATGCACATTGGCCTGGTGTGATTTTTAAGCTGCTAGTTCTGGTGCTCAAACTGTAGTCGATCATGAAAGAGTCCAACACCTTAACCTCCATGCCACCTGCTAGTCCCTGAAGATACTTATTTTAAAATAGAATTTAAATATTTACAGCAACCTACAGTCCGTATATGCAGAATGAATGAGGAATTTCTTGGTGTTCCAAAATATTCACTTACTCTTCCTTTCCCTCTTTCCTCCCTTTACTGTAATATTAAAGCAGGGCCCATTGCATTTAAACTGGTGAAAATACCCTCTATGTTTTTTTAGCTTCCATGATATGTAATGTAATTAAATTTGAGTCAATAGAAATGGAAAACATCAAGTCGTGTGATGTCTTTGTTAACTTTTATAAACAAAGTTAGTGGTCCAGCCACAGTGTGTCATTCAGCTAAATGCTGTGCTCTATAGCCTTGGACCACCTGGGAGGCCCAGGCCAATTTAAAGACCATATGCTTTTGTGTGTACTTATAATCCTAGAGACTCAGGAAGCTGAGTCAGGAGGATCATCATTGACAAACCCAGTCTCAGTGGTGGGTTGAGAAAAATGAAAGAAAAAAAATAGCAAAAAAAGAGAGAGAAAGGCATACAAAGTTAGTTGTCCTCATCCATTTTTTTTAATCTTGCTCTCTGAAAACGTGGACACCATGGGAATAGTGTCACGAACTGGAGAGGTAACTGACAAATTTGATATGGCAGATGTTCTGGTGAGTTAGACCAGTGTGAATAATAGGGAACTGGATTATAACAGTAATAAACAGTCATTACACACAAACTTTTAGACAAGCAAATAAGCACAGGTACATTCTATCTTATTATCGATATCATTTTCTTTTGGAAAAATGGAGTTTAAAAACAGATTGAAGCTATCTGTATAAAGAGGTGATTCCATGGATCTGTGAGCAATTCTAGTAGAAAAGCCAGGGAAACTCCTTTGATAAGAACAAAGCTAAAATACTTAGCAAGTGACCCCAAAACTGAAATTAGAAGTGCTACAGGAATGTTGATTTAAGAGATTCTTTAGTCCAGGGGCTTAGCAAATATCTTCACTGAGCTTCATTTTTCTAGCCTATGGAACTCAAATAAACTCACTACTTCAAAAGACCCAAAGGATTCAAACTAATCATTCAATTGAGATCATTCAACCAACACAATAGAAAAAGTATTTTGCAGTTTCCGTTGTTTCTTTCACCTGCGGGAATATTGTTTCTAAGTTTAGATAATGATGTTGTCACGTGGAGAACTTCAAATGGCATCAATAAAATCTGCTAACACTTATTTTTAGAAGGAAAGGGAATGATTTATCGGTTTCTTCTTACATTTGAGTCATGTCATGAATCATTGTGTATGCCAGATCTGTTTTGTCTCACTTCATGCCTCTTTCTTCCATAATCGCTCCCACAGACAACAGCTCTCGTAGATGTTAATTCATATCTCTATATTAAATTACCAAAACATATTTTATCAAATTTTGCATGCCAGGTTATCTAGATTGGATCAGTGACTTTGTGCATTATAGATTATCAGGAATTAATAATATCTGAAGGTAGCTATGATTAATTTTTAAATGTACTGAAGAATGCTTGCTCAAATATGTGGAACAAAAAGTATACTTGAGAGATAGTATAAAAAATAAATAGTCTCAGGAACCAGCAGTTAGCGTAATGGCTATGTCGCTGGACTCCCACATAGTCGACCATGGTTCACATCCCGGACCCGGTGGCTTAAAACTCACGCCGGGCGCATGTGCGTACGTGCCCAAGATCCCGAGAGGAGAATGGAGGAGAAGGGATTGCAGCACGACCATCCCCCCAGGGGGTGATTTCTCGCTTTCTGTCTCTATGTCTCTCTCTGTCTGGCGAGCACACGCGCCCTATAGTGAAAAACCTCTCCAAAGAAAATAATAAATAATAAATAAATAAATAAACAGTCTCTGGGTGAGAATGGTGGGTTTCTTATAATAAAGTCATTTCATCACCAGAGTTTATTTAAAATAAAAAGGAAGGTAGGATCTACATTTTTTTTCTCCATTAAGAGGATATCGAAAATATGGGTTTTTACTAAAAATCTTATACCTTCTATGTAATAAAAAAATTATCCATAAAATCAGTATCAATCTTTCAGAATTTGTATCACAATTTAAAAAAATGAGGTTGTATACAGAATTTAGTTGCTCCTGAAGCATTATACGTTTTATTCTTAATCTCATGTAGTATTGTTCTTTTTATTAATTAAAAGAACGTTAATTAAAAGAACACGGCCTTTCTCAATCTGTACAACTCTAAAAAAGTGTACATATTTTGTCTAATTATTTTAATAATTTGACTAAATTATTTTCTCCCTGTGTAGGACAAATGATTAGGGATTCTACAAATTATAAAGCCCTACCTAAACCATTTCTTCTACAATGGATTCCCATCTCACTCTTTAGACACGAGTGGGTTGCATTAGGTTGGTTTATGTTTAAGCTGCTTGTATTCTTTGGTCTTAGAGATCCATTGATCTCTTCAGTCCCTGCCATTGTCTCTGCTTTGCTTGTGTGTGTCCCTGAAAGCTGACCTCTAGGAACTATCATCACCTTAGTTCACTTATCTTGAAGTTAGCCAAAGGGAGGCACCAACAGAAAGTAGAGAAAAGGAAAAGCAAAGATTCTCTTCCCAGCCCTCCCCACTGCAGATTGTACTTTGTGTAATGTGTGGTGCTCCCACGTTTGGCCATATCTTCTGTTGGGGAACTACTTCCGTGACTGAAGCTTGTACTAGCTGCTGGTGAAACCACTAATTGCCTTTGTCGTTCTGAACCTCAGGGTAATGACATCTTCCTACTACTTCCAGCCCCTCATCTCATCACCATCCACCACTAGGTACCTAAGTTTGTCAGCATAATTTTTGTTGTTCCTATATAAAATGACCTTCAGCTCGCTCCTCTGAGTATGTCATATGTTTCCTGTTAGGAGCCTGAGTAATCACAGAGGGATTGTTGGCACTGCAGAAAGAACCTGTACTTATTCTCATAGCATTCTCTCTCTCTCTCTATCTCCTCCACTCTCTCTCTCTCTGTCTCCTCCTCTTCCTCCATCTCCCTCTCTCTCTCTCTCTCTCTCTCTCTCACACACACACACACACACACACACACACACACACACACACACCCCTCGTGTGAGTTTCGACCTC
>NW_006159764.1:3430884-3512096 GCF_000334495.1 Tupaia belangeri chinensis
TCTCTATATATATATATATATATATATATATATATATATATATATATATATGATCATTACATATATTTATGCATATTATGACAAAATTATGCATGGAGTTCACGTTTTTGTACCAAAAGAAACTTATATACTTTAATTTCATTTTTTTCTATGAAATTTGTGAGTTCCATCTTATATGTACTTATTAAAGATACCCCAGACTCCATTTCACTTCTAGTATTTGCTTGGCTTTGAACGGGAGCAACTGAATGAAGTCAGAGGGGAAAAGGAGGTAAAGGCAGTAACATCCATCCACTTCCCTCCCTTTCTATTTGGCCACTGCTGTGGCAGTGACCTGTTCCCCCTCTGATAGCCACTCTCCTGTCCAGAACCTCCTGTCCCAGTGCTACAGTTCATACTAGACACTATTATAATCCAGGCCCAAATAACAATGAGAAGTACAGATACTAAAAGTGTTTAAATATTTCTGATCGTGGAGTGTTTCACAAGTTGGTTCCTACAATTTTACAGCGGATCGATCTTGATTACAGGAACCCTCACTGATGCAATATTGTTCGTGTAAATAAAAAATTGCATTATGTTTAGAAACTATAAGTTTTGACATTCAAGTAATCTTCATGGAAGGTCAGATAAACCAGTCTATGAAAAATGGCACAGAGATGGTATTTTTGGAGAGATACTGAAAAATAAATGAAATAGTGCCTAGTCTCAAAATGAATTTAAAAAAAATAAAGTTTGCTAACATGACTGTCTATATAAATTTAATTTTATAAAAACAAAAACTTTGAAGGAGGAAATTTTAGAGCATCCTTTCAGAAAATAAATTAGTAAATAGAAAAAAAGATAATTAAATAATAAGCAGAAAAGACTAACATCTAGTAGGTCTAGTAGGTGAATGCTTCACATAAAATTTTTAATAGGGCCAGCTAGTGGTATAGTAGTTAAGGTGACTTGATCCCACATGGCCAACTATGTGTTTCAAGTTCCAGACTTGGTAGCCTGAAAAACATGACAGGCATGTGTGCATGTGTGCTCAAACCCCCAAAGGAGAAATAGAAGAGAAGGGTGTGGCATGGATACCCCTGGTAGGGATGCATGCTCACTTTTCCTTTTATTCTCTTTTTTTTTTTTTCTCTCTCTCTCTCTCTGTGCGGAGGATATATACCCTCTAGTAAATTAAAAACAAATTAATGTGTTTTGGTGATTTAATGTTAAGTGTGTCTTTTTTTAAAAAAAAAGTGTAATTCTATCTCACGCTAGAAAAAATAGCATGTTATAATGCTTAATATGTGTATATAAAAGTCTCACAATCTGAAAAAGAAGATAGTCACACAATTTCACCTTATATCCTCACCAGATGTTATCTTTCTATGTATTTTTTCTTTCTGTTTTTCTTTCTTCTAAAGGTTTTGGCCATAGAACACACGTGCTCTCCAGAGACAGAGAGAAATGACCTCCTAGTGGGGATGGCCATGCTGCTATTCCCTTCTCCTCCACTCTTCTCCTGGGATTTTGGGCACACTTGCAAATGTGCCTGGAATGATTTTCAAGCTGCCAGGTCTGGGACTTAAACGGCATTCTGCTATGTGTAAATCCAGTACCTTAACCACCACACCACCCACACCACCTGCGGTTCCTGTCTTCTTATTTTTATACTCACAGATTCTACTCTTTAATTTTCTGTCACATAAAAATAACCAAAATAACTTGATAATATCTTCTTCTCTACAGAATTTAGAGAATCATTACTTTGTATATGCAAACACCTGAAAGAGCTGGTTTCAAATGCAGCTTCCTGAGCATCACCCAAATAAAGCTTGATGTGATGTGTCCTGAAATTTGGTCTAGACATCTGCCTTTTATATCCATAGTTTTTAAAGAGAACTCTCTTGCACTCCTACTCTCTTTGCCTGTCTGTCTCCAGTGAACATATGCACTTTCTAACAAATTAAATAAAAAAATTGTGGAGAGGACAGAGTATCATTCCAAGTGAATGCTTATCATGCACATATCAGATTAGGGCTAGTTAGGTACTTCTGCTCCATGTGACTCATCCTGGGGCCATCCAAGAGGCTATATTGACCCTGGCACTCTTCTGGAGCCCTGTGTCCAAGAAGACCTTATTCGTAAGACTGACAGTTGATGCAGGCTGTGAATTGTAACCTTCTTCTGCATGATGTCTCTTTCTGTAGTAGTATAGATACTCTTCTAGTAAAATCTATCACACCTCATACAAGTAAAGAATATACTGTCACTTTTGCCATTTTAATGGTCAAAGCAAGTTTAATCCAAATAAGAGAAAATAACAAACCATCTTTGTCCTTTGATCAAACACAGCACAGGGAGGAGAGAAATTTTTGACAGCTACCTGTGGAAAATATCTATCACAGTACTTCTGAAAGAATATGTTACAGACCTACTATACAGATTTTTTTTCACAAAATCTAAAATAACTCAAGTACAACATTTGTTTAAAAATTTATCTACAATTGCATAAACTAAAAATTGGCAGACCAAATAATTGGAAGCTGTAGATATACTATTGCCATATGAAGAGTAAGCTTCAACTGGCAAGCATAAAACAGCAACCAAACCATGTAAAGTAAGCTTGTTATATAAATAAGAATTTATGCCATCATTCTAACAA
This sequence comes from Tupaia belangeri chinensis, assembly GCF_000334495.1. Taxonomy (NCBI): domain Eukaryota; kingdom Metazoa; phylum Chordata; class Mammalia; order Scandentia; family Tupaiidae; genus Tupaia; species Tupaia belangeri. The sequence continues at coordinate 3,433,532 of NW_006159764.1, forward strand.
ATATGTTTCACTACTTTAATATTCCTTCTTACAATTTAAAATCTTCTTTTTATTTCTTCCCAGAAATTTCATTTCTGTAAAAATCCACCAGCATTAGTGCTGAAAAATGAATCCTGTAATTAACCCATAAATTCCACCATGAAAGTTACATGTAAAAATACATTATTAATAAGTCAAACAGTCACCACAAAAGAGGACAATATCCATGGGGGAAAATCAAAGTCATCTTAATGAAATAAAAAGCTTTGGGGACTAGCAGATGGCGTATTGGTTATATCACAGGACTCCTACATGGTCAATCACAGTTTGAGTCCCAGATCCAGTGGATTAAAACCCACTCTGGGCACATGTGTGTGCATGCCCAAAAATCCCAAGAGGAGAACTAAAGAGAGGAATTGTAGTGTGGTCATCCTCATAAGGGGCTGATTTCTCACTTTCTGTCTTTCTGTCTCTCCAGCTAGCACACCTGCCCTATAGCAAACATCTCTATCTCTAAATAAATTAAAAAAAAAAAAACTTTGATAAGTTAAAAAAATAATAATCTGCAATTGTTTAGGTTTTGTGAGCTATAGTCATCCATCTTATATTTTTTCTTAGTTTTCCATCTTTGTACTCATAATTTACATTCATTTCTCTGGGAAATTTTACTCAAAAATACCACACCCCCTACAATATAAGTGAACGTTGTGAACTGTAACCAAAGGAAAAACTGACATTCATAATCTGGTCAGCTAGCTATTGCCAACTGCAAGGACATCCCATTTTCACATTTTCATAAAATTGTCTTGTTATGCAAGATGAGTGAATGGAATGAATAAGTAGATCCTCACATAAAAGAAAAAGTGTAGGCCTCAGGAATAAATAAATAAGTATATTAATGATAAATAAATTCCATTCTTGGGCAAATGCACCAGTGACAAAGTTACCAATTTACAAACAGCAGACAATAGCAGATAGAATCCAGTGGCCATTCAAATCTTGAGTGTTCAGGTGATGCATTAAAATCTGACAGCAAGTAGCTTTTTCTTTCTTTCTTTCTTCCCTTTTTTTCTTTTTCTTTCTTTCTCTCTGTCTTTCTTTCATTCTTTGTTTATAAGCCTGGGGCACATGTGGTCACCAGAGACAAAGAGGGGGGCTCACCTGTAGGGGTGGGGTATGTTCATATAGCAATCCCTTCGTCTCCATTTCAGCATCTTTTCAGGAGATGGGACACTTACGCACATGTGTCCACAATGTTTTTCAAGCTGTAGCTTCTGGGGTTCAAACACGCAGTTGGCCATGCGAGATCCAGCTCCCTTAACCAACAGACCATAGGCTGGCCCCATAAATAGCTGTTTTCTTTTGAAAAAAAAAATACTAATATAGGAACCTTGTATCTGCAAGGCATGAGCTAAGAGAATGTCTAATGCTACATTTATTATCATGCTAGACTCTGAAATCACTCTATCTTGGGACCAATGAAAGATAGTGAGAGACTAAAGAGAGGAAGCAACATGTCTTCCTTCTTGCATTTTGTATACAAATAAATCCTGTTTTCATCATAAAAAGCTTGTTTCAGAACAAAAAAAAATTAATTAGCATATTTGAACCATTACACACAATAGTCGATAAAAAATATCATCTCAGGTTATGCTAAGATTAGGTTTATCTTGATGGTGGTAGGGAGTCATTGAAGATTTTTAGAAAAAAAGTCTAAATATTTAAATAGTAATTCCAACAACAGTGTGAAAAAATAGAATACTGACAGGATATTCTGCATGAAACCTATCACAAAAGTTAAGATGAAGAACAAAACAAGATGGTTCTCTTGCCACATCTATATTCATGGACCAGAGTTTTAACATTGTTAAGATGGCAATACTCCGAGTTCAGTAGATGGTGGAGTGGTTACATTACAGGACTCCTGAACTCCCACATGATTGACTATGGTTTGGGTCCTGGATCACCTGGCTTAAAACTCATACTGGGCATGTGTGCATGTGTGCCCAAGATCCCAGCAGAAGAGTGGAGGAGAAGGGTTTGCAGCATTGCCATGCCCTCTGTTGAAAGAAAAATATACCAGCCAATTTGATAGAGCAGCGTTTTAATAGAGTAAATCTTAACATGATTTCAATCAGGAAGTTGTCCCCTGAGTTCTGGACAACTCTGATCAGCCTCGTTATCAACTTGGCATTTAAGTCAGGGGAACAGTAAAACAACATGTGTAGTAAAAGGGAAAGTTTTGCACAAAAAAAAAAAAACATAAGTGAGAGAGTGAGGTAGAGAAATTATTTGTTAAATTCCGAGATTTGTCTGGATTAACACAGTTTAAAAGGTGAGATGCCTGTGATTGACTGAAGTCTAGCTGCTGCGATTGGCTGTAACCTAGCAACTAGCTCAGAAAGACAGCCTAATATGTGTGATTTTGGCCTATCCATAGGAATCTAAGCAGCTGTTTTAGGCCAAAATAGTTTAATTTAACACCCATGGGTGATTTGTCACTTTTTCCTCTCACTATCTCTGTCTCTATTTTGTAATTCCTTTAAAGCACATATACCCTAAGGCAAAAAAACTTTAAAAAAAAATAGCAACACTCCAAGATGATCTATAGATTTAACAAAAATCCCTCAATCTCATATTACTTTGTAGAAATCAATAAACCGATCAAAAAGTTCATCTTATTATAATTACAAGGGACAAAAAGTAGCCAAAATAACTCTATAAAAGGACAAAATAAGGAAACTCATATATTTGTAATTTCAAGACTTATTACAACATGGGACCAGCAGTTAGCATAAGGGCTATGTCGCTGGACTCTCACGTAGTCGACTGCGGTTTGCGTCCCAGACCCGGTGGCTTAAAAACACACCGGCCGCATGTGCGTGCGTGCCCAAGATCCCAAGAGGAGAATGGAGGAGAGGGGATTGCTGCATGGCCATCCCCCCTGGGGGGTGATTTCTTGCTTTCTCTCTGTCTTTCTCTGTCTGTCTGGTGAGTGCACGCGCCCTATAGCAGAAACCTCTCAAAAAAAAAAAAAAAAAAAAAAGAAGGAAAAGACTTTTTACAACATAATGGTAATTAACAGTGTTTTAGGGCACAAATATAGTCATATAGATCAACAGAATAGAATTGAGAATCTGGAAAAACTTACAAAGTTGATTATTGACAAGTGTGGTATGACCATTCAATGGAAAAAGAATAGTTTATTTAACAAAATTATCATGGGACAATGAATAACCGTTTGCAAAAGAATGAAGTTGGGGAACCAGCAGTTAGCGTAATGGCTATGTCACTGGACTCCCATGTAGTCAACCGCGGTTCACGTCCCGGACCCGGTGGCTTAGAACTCACGCCAGGCATGTGTGCATGCGTAATAAAAATAAAAATAAAAATAAAAATAAAAATAAATAAATAAAAATTAAAAAAAACAAAAGAATGAAGTTGGATTTCTCTCTCATACTGTTTATTGACTAAAAATGAATCAAAATCATAAATATAATAATAAAAACTCCTAGAAGAAAATATAGATACAAGACTTTATGACAAACAACAAAAGAAATTTGGTAAATTAATCTGTATTTAAAAGTTCAGTGTCTCAGGGCCAGTCAGTGACATGGTGGTTAACATGCTTAACTTCTACATGGCTTTTCATGATTCAAGTCTCAGAGATCTGGTGACTTGAAAATCATGCCTGACATGTGTGCATGAGTGTCCAAAATCTCAGGAGGTGAATGGAGAAGGGATTTCAGCATGACTATCCCTCCCATGGGGTGATTTCTCACTTGACCATTATTCCTAGGGGGTGATTTCTCACTTTCCCTCTCTCTGCTCTCTCTGTCTCCCTCCAGGGAGTGCATGCACCCTATGGCAAAAGTAAAAAAAAAAAAATTAAAAATTAAAAATTCAGTGTCTCAAAGGACACAATCAAGAAAACTAAAAGGCTACCCACAGAATGTGAGCAAACACTTGCAAATCATATATGTGTTAGGAAACACTATCAAATCTAAAATGTGATTTTAACAAGTTTGTTAGTTACATAGTCAATAAAAATTAGTAAATAATAGCTTATATATATAGTCTCAAAAAACAACCAGAATATATTTTTAAATTTATTTATAACAACATCAAAATATAAAAAAGTGATCAGAAAAGTCATGGGGCATTTTTGCATAGAGAAACAGAAAGATACATCATGATTTTTCTGATGACACAATACTTCAATATCAATATAATAATAACATATAACAAAAATGCATAAAACCTCTGCCTGAAAAAATAAAAAAAATTAGGAATATGCTTAAGAAGTCTTAATTAATCAAAAGTTAGCAATACTGAATTGTTAAGATGCCATTATCTCTAAATTGATGTGAAGATTCGAGGCATTGCTAATCATAATTTTAGCAGAGTTTTAAAGTAGAAAGGTTCAACAGATACTCAAATTTATAAGAAATAAAAAAGAACCTAGAACAGCCAAAACGATTTTAGAAAATAATTGGTTGAAGTATTTATACATCATTTGGAAATTTGCCATGAAGTTACTGTCATCAAAACAGTAGAACTGGCATGAGGACAGACAAATATTTCAGTAGAACAGAATAGAGAGAAAAAAAATACAACAATATACCAAATATCTAAAAGAATATTAAGGCAGTTTCATGGGGAAAGAAGACTTTTCCCCAAATGCAGCTGAAAACAACTGAATATCATTAAGAAAAAATAATGAAAAATTAACTATGTTATATGTTCAGAAATCAGTTCAAATGTATTATGTATCTAAAGGTGAAAAGTATAAAGCTTTCAGGAAGGAAAATAAAAAAGTATCTTCACAATATCTATGTGTTTCAGTAAGTTCAGATTGCTTTTTTTTTTTTGAAAGACATTTTTGCTATAAGGCATGTGTGCTCACCAGAAGACAAAGAGAGACAGACAGACAGAAAGCAAGAAATTATTCCCCAACCACAATGCCTTCTCCTCCATTCTCCTCTTGAGATTTTAGGCATACATGCACATGTGCCCCAGGGTGAGTTTCAAGCCGCCAGGTCCAGAACTCAAGCCATAGTTGACCATGTGGAAGTCCAGTGATGTAATCATTATGCCATCTGCTGATTCTAGTTCAGAATGCTTTAAAAATATAGTCTAGACTAGGTGGCTTATTGACAAAAATTTATCTCTTATGGTTCTGGAAGAGGGAGGTTGTAGATAAATTTCCAATGATGAATGGGTCTGGTGAAGACCCTCTTTCAGGTTGTAGGCTGACATCTTACTGTATCCTTGATGATGGAAGAAGGTGAGAGTTCCTTTTGGATCATTTTGTAAGGCTGCTAATCCTGTTCATGAGGACTCCACTTTCATAGCCTTTTACTTCCCAAAGACCATACCTGCTAATATTACCGCAATGGGATTAGGATTTCAAAATATTAATTTCTGGGGAACACAAAACGTAGTTAAGAATTTAAGACACATAAAGAAAATAATTATGAAAGAAAAATATATGTTATTATTATTTTTTTTTAGAAAGATTTTTGCTACAGGGCATGTGCACTCACCAAAGAGACAGCAAAAGACTGAAAGACAGAAAGTGAGAATCACCTCCCGGGGGATGGCCACACCACAACTGTTCTCCTCCACTCTCCTCTCAAAAATGTCTTTGGGCACTCAAGCAGATCTGCCTGGCATGAGTTTTAAGCCACCGGGCCTGGGACTTGTACTGCGATTGAAGACGTGGGAGTCCAGCCAAGTAATGATTACACCATCTGCTGGTCCCTATTTTAAATTTTATTCAAAATTTTAAAATGTGTTTATTGAAAGACATCATTGAGAAAATGGAGAATAAATATTGTAAAATATATATTGACAAAAGCAACTATGGGGACTAAAGTAGAACCTACAGTAAATTTTAAAAGAAAATAAATATTGAAAAACCATGGGAAGGAACTCTACAAAGGAAGATACACAAATAAAATATTCCAAAATGTATCTGTCATCAGAGAAATGCAAATATAAAACTACTGTGGGATACCATACACTACTATACACGCCTATAAGAATGCTAAAATGTATAATGTAAAGACTGTAGGATCAGCCTTGCAACCTAGTGTGAAGGTCATTGGATTTCACAAATATAAAATATAACTTAAAATATAACTGGCACTCAACCATACTTATTAATTTCACATGCATTATGCTCAGCAGAAGATGCAAAGCACAAAAGGATATATGATTCTGTCTTATTAAGATCTAGAAAAGAAAAAAACAGTATATATACTAAAAAATAAATCAGAGTGGCTGTTGCTTCTGTTAGACAAAGAAATAAGAAACATAAAAAAATTTCTGGATATGAGAAAAAAATGTGTGTCTCTGCATGCACAAATAGACATGTGTATTTAGAGACAATTATTGAATCCATTTGTCCTAATTTATTAAATCATACACTTAGTATTTATTCATTATATATATGCAAATTTACTAAAAGTAGAAATTCAAATAGCAAAAATATTATAGAGTGGTTATAAAATGAAATATTTTAGTGCATATACAATTTAGAATAACAAAAAATGTAAACACAATTTTTACAACATTTTTTAAATAAGTATTTAAGTGTATTTAATATTATCATTATTACTATTATTATTGAATTTGCTATTGGGATGTGCGCTCACCAGAGAGAGACAGAGAGAGTGCGGGAGAGTAAAAAAGCAAAGCGGCCAGATCTGAGACTCAAACCATAGTCAGTGGTGTGGGAGTCCAGTGCCTTAACCACTGTGCCACGTGGTGCTGCCCCAACATGACGTATTTTAATTGGAAGAGGAAAGATTCTTTCATTTAACTTCTCAAACTTTTGGTTTAAACTTATAATTCAGTGAAATTTTTTTTTTCCTGAAGGGCAAATATATCAGTAAAAAATTATAACAAAGTGAAAACATCTAAAAATTCAAGTCAGGTGTAGAGATAACATAATTCTCTTGGGCTATGTCTGTTCCCTATTTTTCACTAGAGTCCATTTCTCAGTCAATTTCTAGTTATTTTAGAAGTGGAAAATGAATTACTTAGGTATCATAATCTCAAAATAAGGGACCTTATTTGTTTTACAATAAAGGAATCATATAAATTCCAATTTTAAGCTTTCTTAAACAAATGTAAGCACTGAAAACATTGTTTATTTCAAAGTCATCATTTTATGGAATTGATGTCATTAAGGCTGTTTGTAAAAACAGATTAATTTTTAAATCTGTATTTCAGAATGTGTTTCTGTTTAAACCAATTAAAAGTCTAAGTGTTTAATGCATATGTAGATGTAATAAGAAGAATATACAATAAAAAGATATGAAAATTATATTTAGCCACTATTCTTAGATGTTAGCTTAAATTTTACAAACAATACACTATAAGACAATTAGTTGCTAACTTTAAAGCTGATACATATATATTAGATATTTCAGGACAAAAATGCATGATGAAGTTAACAAAATTATTCTGTGTAAACTTAAGTATATTTAACCCTATATTGTGTCATAATAAATGACACATTCCATAATGTGAAGATAAATTGATTTTAAACAATAGAAATTTATATAGAAAATACCTCTTACCATTTTATGCTTTATGTACATAACCGAAGAGACTATTAGAAAATTAAAACACCTATTGAAAAGTATTCAAACATTATTCTTGTATACTTTCATTATAGAGTTATCAGTAGTAATGCTCTCAAATGAAATAACATACTTTATTAATACTTATAATAGAAATATTGAAATGCAATAAAAAGGCTTAAATAAAAGAGGTCTGATTTCTGTAGAACTATAAGACACACACACAAAAATTCTCTAGATTTGATACATTAATTTCATTAGTGCTATTCAAACAAATTCAATATCTACGTTAGAAAAAGAAATACTATTAGTATCAATTAGCTATTTACAGTATTTTCAAACAGAACTCCGTCACAGGTGGAAAATTAACAATAAATTTTCAGCAGATAGTGAACACCTGCTCAGATAACAGTTTTAAAAGTAACTGAAGAAATAACTAATATTTCTAAAGTTTAAATAAAAATAATTTTGTGAACATCCTTTATTTGTAACAATATTAAAAAAACACTTTTTATATTGTTTTAAGGGTTATCAAGAAAAATAGTCAATAATTGAGACAACTTTTCTACATACGACTACCAAATCACAACTAATTATAAATTGGTCGAAGTTGTTTTTTTTTTTCTTTTTTGGGAGAGGTTTTTTGCTATAAGGCGCAAGCGCTCGCCAGACAGACAGAGAGAGACAGAGAGACCCAAAGCGAGAAATCACGCCCCAGGGGGGATGGTCATGCCGCAATCCCTTCTCCTCCATTCTCCTCTCGGAATCTTGGGCACGCACCCACATGCACCCCGCGTGAGTTTTAAGCCACCGGGTCTGGGTCGCAAACCACGGTCGACTACATGGGAGTCCAGCAACATAGCCATTATGCTAACTGCTGGTTCCCAGTCGAAGTTGTTTTTACTTTAAATAGAGAAATAAGTTAAAGAAAACACTTTAGTAGCTTAAGAAAGGCAAATTTGTGAAACCAAAACTGTCATCCTCACGACTTACCAATCTTTCTTGAATTGATGAGTCAGACCCCGGTATCTGTCTCACTTTGGTTGCTTCCTTTCCCACCCTCTTGATCTCATACTTTAAGAGGGTAGTCTCCAGGAGACTAATCTCTTCAAATTATCTTTTGCAGGTAACAGCTGTTCTGGCAATCTAAACAGCTGTGAAAACCACGAACAATTGTCATCAAGCTGAGGTAATGACAGTTTAAAGCAATGTTCTAGAGAGTTACCAGCTGCATCTTTGGGTATCACAAGCTTCTCAAGTTTTCTACTATCTCTTCATCACCAGCCATTTTGTTACCATTTTATGTCATTTATAAGATGCTTTTTACTATGAATTTCTCAGAATTATAAGAGCTTTTAAAAATGGTTTTATTTAGAAATACAAAGAGTCAGAACATTCTATATTTTTCTAGTATTCTCTTACTCCTCCGAGAGAAGATCTCTATTATGATAGATGTTATTTTCAAATGCAAAATGGTGAATAGGGATTTGTCTTATGACATAAACACACATACAAGAAAGTTTTTGGTCCAATTTATATTTCTCCTAATATCTCATATATTCAAAGACAGAGTTTGCATATCCTTCTCCCTACACATTTATTTGTTTCCTCAGGTTAGGTACTGAAAGACAGGATCTCAAATGTACAAATTTACATGTCTGCCTTACCCATGTAAGTCTCATTTTGAATAATTGGGACTAAATTTAACTAAATTTCTTTATAGTCAGTATTCTTATTATATGATTTCTATTTAAAGCTAGTTGAAAGATGGCTCCATTATCTTGATCAGTTTTTATTATTTGGCAGTTGACTGAGTCGCAATGTAAGTCTTGTATTAGTCAGACATTTGGATTTTATATGTCTTTCATTGTATTAAGAGTCAATGTAAATGACTATCATATACCACGACTTCCCAAGGTGAAAAGAATAAATAGAGTCACGTTGTAGTGCAGTTACAGTCTCTCTGGGGTCCTTTGCAGTTGGCATAGGTAAGGTAAAGTACATTACAGTAATAGAACTGAATGGGGTAGTGTACAGATCACTTTTCAGTAAGGCAGAACGCTCTCTGTTCTCTGCAGCAAAAAAGATAGAAAGCAGCATTTTGGGTCCCCAGAGATATTTGAGAACCTAGTATCTACCTGAGGGACTCATTGTGATATCCAGGAAAACTCACCTTCTCTTTCTACTATTGGACGTTGTATTCTGTGAAGTTCTGGAGTATCCATGCAAGACAGATGATTGAAAATCTATGAACGGTGAAATGACAAATGTGGGAGGGTAGGGAGGAACTGATGAGCAGTGTAGCAAGGGAGTTCCAACAAGCTTTTCTATGAAGATTGCTTGAACATGGAGGGACAGGGGGTTTTTTGAAGGTAAAAGAGAGAACAGGAAGGTTGTCTCTCCACACATGAACTTCATCTTCAAAACCTTGTTCTAATTGGCATCAGAAAAAAGATCATTTTGTGAGCTTTAAGAAAATTAATAAATATTGACTGAATATGTATTTTGTAGTAAGAAGATAATTATTTTTAATAATTTTGCAGTTTGACATTCAATACCTAAGCATCTATGCATGCTGGGAAGAGCTCAATACACGTACTAGCTAAGAAACAGAAACAGTGTTTGCTATCACAAGAGGAGCTTCTTAGACAGACACATAAGTTCAACAACAAAGATTCAATTTTCCATGTTTACATATAATGAGACTCTTCTATTTAGGAAATTTTATATATGTATATGAAAAGTTTAAAATTAAAATAAATTTAGAGTATGCATTAGTGAGTCAATATACAATTTTCTTATACCTATTACAAGTTTATTTGTATTTATATTAATGTAACTGTGATATCAGTTTAGCTTCAGTACAAAAATAGTAAAATTAATTAGCTGTTGCATTATTAAACACTATCATAGAAGTCGTTCAGTGGAGCGACCAGGAGATGGCATAATGGTTACATTGCTGGACTTCCACATAGTCAACCGTGGTTTGAGTCCTGGACCCGGTGGCTTAAAACTCATGCTGGGGGTGTGTGCGTGCATGCCCAGTATCTTGAAAGGAGACTGGAGGAGAAGGAATTGCAGTGTGGCCATCCCACCTGGGGGGAGTGATTTCTCGCTCTCTGTCTCTATCTCTCTGGTGAGCGCATGCACCCTATAGCAAAGCCTCTCTGGGGAAAAAAAAAAGTTGTTCTGTGGTAACATTTTTTTGGAAGTGTCATTATCTCTAGATTACAGACGAGGCTGTATATTTATTATCTAGTTATCGCAGAACAATATTCAGAGTCCTCAGTTTATTAACTCTTTGCATTTTTAAAAGGAAAAAGAAAATGAATTCAAACAAGAAAAGGATTGCTTCTATTCTTAGCATTTGTCACTACACCTTTTCAGTTATTATATCATTATCCTGAATCATTCACCAGGGAACATTATTCTACATGTTAAATTGAGTGATACACTAAAAGACCACGTTTTAATCTCCACTAAAATTTTAAAAGACATACATCCATATTTGGTTGCAGAGGTTGCCACGGCACTGATTCAGTTATAGATTTTTCCCCAGCTGCAGTAAAGTTGTAGCCATTTCTTTCATACATTAAAAAGAAGAGTGCTTCAATTAATTTAACTTCCAGAAGAAGCTGGAAATAAAATTACTTGAACAGGACATAGCTTGGTCAGTTAAGGGAGTAGTGACCTTTTAAAATTTAAAAATAAAATATCCTTTCTATTTAAAGTAAAAGTAATGTAATGATGCTATGTACAGTGAATTATTTTATCCATAGAAGAGCCACAATATTAAATGTCAAAAGCATGGCAATTAGAATGCACTACTCCTAGTGGCAATGGAAATTCAGAATCAGAAACCTAAACCATCTCTATATTCATAATCAACAAAGAAGAAAGAATACATTTTTACATCCCTCTAAAATTTGAATGCCATCCTCACTTGCTCCATAGGTATTTACTGAACTCCTTCATGTGTATAGCTTAGTCTTTTCTAAGCACTGAATACTTTTTATTCTCTAAATTGGATTCAGGGTTTGCTTTTCAAAACCAATTTAGAAAGAGCATGTCCATTATTTTGTGTAGGTATGTTATAACACAAAGGATGATCAGAGAGCTCAGGGAATGAGTATAATGTCAGCCAAGGGCATCTGAAAAAAATAATCTCTAGACAGAAACATTTATTGAAAGCTGATGGCTAAGTAGGAAAGTTTTGTTTTTCATTCTTTTTTTATTTATTCATTCTTTAATTTTAATTTGACCAGAGAGAGACATACACAGAGAGAGAGAGAGAGATGAAAAGTGAGACAGCAAACCACCAGGTCCAGAACATGAACTGTAGTCTGCCATGTGGGAGTGGCCAGTGCCTTAACCACCACACCACCTGTTGGTCTCATGAAAGTTGCTATAAAGAATAAAAGGATAAAATAATTTCCATATTTTGAGTTGATAATAAGCTTGCTATATTAAGGCAAAAATCAAAACTACTATCTTTTTGAAGTAAAGAATATGTGCCAAAGAACAGTGGGAGATGAGGGAGGAGAACCTGTACTACAGTGAAGTCTAGTATTACGGAGGTGACGAGCAATACATTGCAAGGCAGAATTTACATGCCATTGGTTCCATATTATGAAAAAAGTTTTTTAATGTCTAATGTTTGCATATACAGACTAATAAAATGATGTGGCAAAATAAGCAACATCAATTTATTATAGTAGATAAAGCTCTAGACTATGTCCCAGACGCTTAAGGTCCATAGTTTATTTATTGCCAATGCTAAGAAGAACTTGGCATGCCTATAATCGAGCTGCCTGAAGAGAGAGGAAAAAAAGTGTTGGAAATTTGTTTCATCTAGTGCTTCAAGTATGGGATTGCTTTTAATAGAAGAGGAAACAATCTGCTATGGAAAGCTAAATAGCATGACGACACTTAGGCAAGGACATTATTAAAAGTAGGAGTCTGGAGACTAGCAGATGGCATGATGGTTACATTCCTGCACTCCCACGTAGGTAGCTAATGTTGTTTGAGTCCTAGACCCTATATCTTTAAACTCATGCTGGGCACATGAGCAAGCATGTCCAAACCCCCAGAAGGAAAATGGAGGAGAAGGGATTACAACATGGCCATGCCTTCTGAGGGGTGATTTCTTGCTTTCTGTCTTTCTGTCTGTCTCTGTCTCTACAGTGAGTGCACACGCCCTATAGCAAAATTCTTTCTTAAAAACTAAAAATAAATAAAAAAGAGTAGCGGTATGGGCCAGCAGATGGTGAAGAGGTTACATTGCTGAACTCCCACATGGCCAACCGCCATTGGCTTGAAAATCATGCAAGGTGCATGTGAGTTGGTGCCTGAGATCCTGGGAGGAGAATGGAGGAGAAAGGATTGAAGTGAGGACATTTACCCACGCCCCCCCAACGGGGATTATTTCTCACTTTCCCTCTCATTGTCTCTGTCTCTCTCCCTCCAGTGACAGTACACACCCTAAGGCAAAACCTTCTTTAAAAAAACTAAGAATAGAGGTCTATTTCTAGAAAAAGTATATTTCATATCTTAATATAGGCTGGAGGAAAGAAATGCGCAGTAAAAAGCCTTCATAATATTTTTCATTTTCCTTTTAAAAGCTTCTGGTATATTATAATATACTTATTTTTGCCAGAGGGTGTGTATACTCACCAGAGAGAGAAAGATGGACAAAGAAAAGGGGAGAGAATATGCACCTCCAACAGGGTGTGGTTGTGCACAATCCCTTCTCCATTTTTCCATCCAGGGTACACATTTTGGGCACACATACCTGATATGTTTTTCAAGGTGCCAGGCCTGGGACTTAAATGATGCTGTTGGCCTTGTGGGATCTGGTTCCCTTAACCATGAGAAAAAGAGAGGATAGTCACAATGCAATCCCTTTTTCTCCATTCTCATCTCAGGATTTTGGACATGCACATGCATGCACCCCCCTATATCTTTCAAGCCACTAGATTCAGAAATCGAACCGAACACTCAGTCATGTGGGACCCAGCACCTTAACCACCATGCCAACTGTTGACTGGATCTTCTAATTTTTTATCAACCATTTTTATATACTCTGAATTTGAAAGTAATAAGAATAAAATTGAAAATATATTAAATATCTTTCAAAAAACAAATATATGCTGTGATGAAGAGCAAAATAGTTGAATAAGAGTGTTTTATCACCATCCCTCAGCAGAAGCATCAAATTTAATAACTATCCATTGACAAGAATACCTTTATGGGAGTCCAGCAATCTAGAAGCGAAGGCAAAGCACACCATTGGAGCAAAAATTTAAGAATAAAAACATTTAAGAGGGTAAGAAGAACAGTTTTACTTTACCCATGTCACTTTTCTCTTAAGGCAGTAAAACTGTGTCAAAAGAGACTGCTTGTCCTGAAATTTCATTCCTGGGAAAAAAAAAAGAGAGTATATTGAATGAGCATCAGGTCTTTTATATTCTTCCTCACCTCACCTAGATAACTAAGGAAATTGATACAATTGAGTGTTTAGGAGAAGCTGAAATCAGAGAACAGAGGCCATGAACCCTAATATTTGCTCCAGGAACACCATCAGGAAATATTCGTGAACTGCTTGAGATGCTAAACTTGCTGACTCTCCACAAGCCCAGAAGCACCCTAAGTGCTCCAAGTGCCCCCGTCCTTGCTACAACAGACTATTTTTTTTTCTTTTTTAAAAATTTTTTCCTTTTTAAGTTTTTTTCCATAAGGTGCATGTGCTCACCATAAAAAAGACCAAGAGTGACAATGAGAAGGAAAATGAGAAATCAGTGCCCAATGCAGAGACCTCCCCACAACACTGTTGCCTCCATTTTCTTCCCAGGATTTGAAGGTACCAGCATGATTTTCAGGTCTCTAAGTCCAGGAATTAAACTATGGTCAATCAAATGGGAGTTCAATGCCTCAACCACCATTCCATCTGCTGGCCCCTACAAATGGAAAGTGCAAGTACATTACCAAGACAACAAACTTGACTCTGTGGGATTGGGAAAAGAAAAAAACTTGAGCTCTTCAGGGAAGTATTTAATAAAAGCAAATGAGAGTCTTTTATCACCTGTCTTGGCTTTGTCTTTTAGTGCATGTGTGTTAGGGGGTCTTAAAAAGATGCTGTGCAATCTCAGGAATTACACTTTTGAGGATAAGCAAGTCATTTAGAGTAGGTGCTTCAATAGAAAATATCTGAAAGACTCAGAATCCCAACCAGGCTAACTGACAAAGGCATTTTTCTCATGCAGTCAGTCAGTAAAGACTGGAGAAGGTGACTACTTCAAACATAAGGACTGTAACAAAAGGCTGCAAGGAAAATAAATATATATAAATACAAGTGTACACACACACCTACACATAGACATACAATGCAGGAAACCTGATACCTTCAACAGAACACAGTAACATTTCAATGAATTGACCCCAAAGTAATGGAGATCTGTGAATCACTTAAGAAAAAATTAAAGATAAATGTTTGAAAAAAACTCAGCACACTTAAAGATAAAACAGAAAACTCAATGAAATTTGGAAAATAGCACGTGAAAATAACTAAAAAGTAAATAGGTAGGAATTACTTTTAAAAAGAAATACTGGATCTGAAGTATATAATGAATTAAATAAAAAATGTAATAGCATCACTAACAGATTTAATGAAGAATATATAACTTGAGAACTTGTAAACAGATCACTTAAAATGATCTGGTCAGAGGATAAAAGTAAAAACACATAAAATGAATGAAAAAGCCTATGAGATTTATGAGACACAAGCAAAGGAATTAACTTGCACATTAAGAGATTCTCAGAAGAAGAACATAGAGAGAAAGTGAGCCAAAAGTATATTTGAAAAAAAATCACCGAAAATTTCCAAAATCAGGGAAGAGATAAAAGCAGTTACATGAAGCCTAAAATTTCCCAAATCAGAGAAGAGATAAAAGCAGTTTCATGAAGCCTAAAGGAATGCAAACAAGTTCAAACCCCCAAAAAACCTTCACTGAGACTCATTATAATTAAACTGTCAAATATAAAAGACAAAATATTGAAAGTAAAGAGAAAAAATGAGGCTTGTCACATACTAGGGAACATAGTTAAAGTTACAACAAATTTCTCACCGAAATCCTTAGGCTTATACAGTGAAATGAAATATTAAATGAGCAGAAAAAATGTGAATAAGAAATACTTAACCTGGAAAAACTGTCATTTAGAAATAAACAATGAAGAGACCAGCAGATGATGTAATGGTTACTTTGTTGGACCGTGTAGTCAACCGTGGTTCTAGTTCTGGACCCAGTGGCTTAAAACTAATACCAGGCATGTGTGCATGTTTGGTCAAAATCCTGAGAGACAAGTGAAGGAGAAGGGATTGCACTGTGGCCATTGCCCCTGTAGTGCTTTGTCTCTCCAGTGAGCTCTTGTGCCCTATAGCAAAAATCTCTCTCAAAAAAAAAAAAAAAAAAAAGAAAGAAAGAAAGAATTAAGCCTTTTATAGACTAGCAAAAGCAGAGGGTGTTGATCTCGTAAGGTTAGTAGACCTACCTTATGAGAAATTATAGAGCTTTTTAAGTTTTATTGAAATAATACTGAATAATAACAGGAAAACATATGAAAGTATAAAATATACTAGTAAAGATTAGCATACAATTTAACTTTAAATAAAATTATTACTAAGTATTCTATGGCATAATGGTGTGTAAATCTCCTATAATTTCAGAATAAAGATTTTAAAAACCCAAAAGTATTTAAAAATAACTATAGCTACCATAATTTGTTAATAAGGAATGCGATCTAAAATTATATAAATGGTGACATCAAAATATCAAATGTGGACAGGGGAGAAGTACAACTAGAGAGATTTTTTTTTAAATGTGAGTAGAGTTAACCTGTTATTGATTTAAAATTAACTGCTGTGACAATAACATATTTTATGTAACCCTTGTGGTAAATACAAAGTAAAAGCCTTTGTTTGACATACAAAAGATAAACAGAAATTAAAGTATACCACTACAGAAAATAATCAAGTTGCAATGAAAGACAGCAAGAGAGGAAGCAAGAAACAAAGGGTCTACAAGAGAGCCTTAAAATAATGAGCAAAATGAAGCAATCCCTTACTTATCAATAAGTGCTCTAATTACAGATGGGTTTAATTATTTTTTGTATATGATTTGTTTAAATAAGAATCAGAGAAAGTTCCATGAAATTGTTTTGTCTGACGAATCTCTAAATCTTGTTAAAATTCTTACCTTAACCATTTCTCCTATTTCCTCTTGCCACTTATTGCTAGAATTTTCAGCATTCTGAGTTTGACTGATTGTAGTACCATTGCATTGGTTAATATGTGAATCTACCATGTATATTGCTGGTAAACTGGTAGTTAGCTCTAGAAGCTGTATTCTGTTCATACATGGACACATCCCTAATGAAGAGTGCTTGATGGGATAAGAATCTCCTTTACCTAATCTTCTACCTAATTTTAATCAACAGTTTACCTTCTAAGGTAAACTGCCTTATGCACAGTAGTTAATTAAATAAAGTTTTATTTGTCTTATATCTTGTAATGTTTAGATTTCTACAGAAAGTAAATAATGTTATTATAGGTACAACATCTGTATTCAAGGTTTTTCACTAGTGTCAACCTAAAAGATATATATCACATTTTGATGCCTTATGGGTAGTCTTAAGAAAGAAAGAAGTCCATAATAAAAAATATTACATTTGTGTACTAAGAAAGAACATTTCTCATTAAAGTTTCTTCACAAAAATCTTGTAGATAGTTTAAGAAAGAAGGAAGTTCATATTAAAAGAACACATTTGTATACTTGTAAAGGTCAGCATTTCTTATTAAATTGTTTTAAAAACTGGATTTTTACACACTTCTACAGTCATTACAAAAATAGTTTAAGATCATCCCATGAAAGTAGATAATTCAGTAATTTGAGTTGGTTAGAAGTAAAAATCCTATTATACATTGGTGGCATAATGATTGACTCATTTCTTCAATAACTATTGCTTATTTCTTGCCTCATTGCACATCGATGATATCTTTTTAGAAGCCTTTCATAGAATTTCTAATTCTATCTTTTTTTATGCAAGAATAGTCTGGGATAAATGGATTTCATAAGTTTGGTTACTGAAGGAAGCACGTTTTGTGTACAAATTGTGGAACTGCAAAAATAGGCTATTTTGGAACATACCAAACAGATGAGGTAAGAATTATTATAATTGATATTTGCAACCTATTTTCTCTCACTTACCTGCAAATTAAGAAAAGCAAAGTAACATTTCCATGTTAACTATATTAGTACCACCACTATACCCAATACTAAGTTTCTTACAAAGGTTGGATAAGTTATTAATGTTTTCCACTATTCTCATTTGAAGGGCCTCCACTGTCTATGTAGTCAAGTGTGAAAAAGCCAAGGCCTGAGGGAAGCCACAACTTTCAGGTCAGAGTGCAACAATTACTCTATGCTTTATTGGAACTGGAGAAATTTAGGGAGGTCTAATGACCTTTCTTCAACATAAGTATGGCATATATTACCTGGACACCAAGGGAACACAGAAGTTTTGCATAAATACAGCTTGCCTCAACTTCTGTCTTAACCCTTTCTCAACAAGAAGAGTAGAAACATTTGGCCAGGTGGGAGGGAAGATGCACAATTCTCTCCAATGAGCTTGTATTTTATTTCTTACTGATATTGTGTGTATATGTGTGCGCTATAGGGTGCATGTGGTTGACAAAGAGATAGTGAGAGAGAGAGAGAAAGAAAATGAGAAACCACCCCCTGGGGTCAAGGTCATGACCCAATCTTTTCTCCTCCATTTTCCTCTTGGGAATTTTGGGCATGCACACACATGCACCTGGCACTTTTTTCAGGTCACTAAATCTGGGACTCACACCTCTCAGTCAGCTATGTGGGATCCAGCCTCCTTAACCACCACACCACTGGCTGGCCCTCTACACTTCTATTTGCAATCATATTTTCTTTAGTTTTCAGAGCTCATGCTACTCACAGTTAGGTAAGTATTTTTACATTTTTTAAAAAATTTAATGCTATTACATTTTCAAACAATCAGTGCATATCATTACAACACGTAAATAAACTCCCAGCACGAATACATGGTATATTAGTCCAGTCAAAAATATTATTATAAATATTATCAAAGATAATTTTCAATTTTGTTCCCTTAAATGTTTTGTTTCTTTCTTTCTCTCTTGAGTCTCTCTCTCTCCCTCATTTATCACTCTCCTCTCAATTTCTCTCCATGCTTTTACATCTTCCAATCTTTCAGTCTCTGCCATAGAGTGGAGACATTTTGTATATATTGAGTGGAGACATACAATGCCTCTCTTTCATATTCTGGCTTACTTCACTTGGCAGTAAATCTTCCATATGTATCAACTTTTTATCAAAAGCCAGTATCTCATGCTTTTTCTGGCTGAATAGTATTCCATAGTGTATATAAGCCATACTTTTTCAATTCATTCACATGTTCATGAGCATTTAGGTAGGCTGCGTGTATGGCAATTGTAAATAATGCTGCAGTAAACATGGATGTGCATGTGTTTTTCCAACTGATTATATTCCTATCTTTTAGAGTAGAATTGTTGGATCATAAGATAGTTCTTTTTGCAGGTCTCTAAGGAACTTCCATCTTATTCTCCATAGTGGTTATTCTAATTTGCATTCTAACCATCACGTTGGAGAGTTCCCTTCTCAACACAGCCTCATTTTGAGTTTGTAGTTTGAGATTGTATGTTTAGATCTTTGATCCATTTTGTGTTGATGTTTGTTAATGGTGGAAAAATAAGAGTCCAGTTTAATTTCTCTGCAGGTGGATATTCAGTTTTTCCAACAACATTTGCAGAAGAGATTTTCTTTCTCCCCATTGGATTGTCTGGTGTCGTTTGTCAAAAACCAGTTGACCGTGTGTTTTGTGGTTTATTTCGGTGGTACCTATTATATTCCACTGTGGTACCTATTATATTCCACTGATCCACATGCCTGTTTTTGTAACAAAACCATGCTCTTTTGACTATCACAGCTTTGTAATGTATTTTGGGGTCAGGGAGTGAGATGCCTCCTCTTTCACTCTTTCTTAATGCTATTGCTTTGGCAATATGGGATCTTTTATGGTTCCAGACAAATTCTACATTTTTCCCTAGATTCATGAAGAATATCTCTGGTAATTTGATTGTGATTGCATTAAATGTGTGGATTAATTTGGCTAGCTTTGACATTTTGATTGTATTAATTCTTTTGATCCAGGAACATGGAATGTCTTTCCAATTTTCTATGTCACTTTCAACTTCTTTTTTTAGTTTTTTGGAGTTTTTCTTGTGGAAGTCTTTGATTTCATTTGTTAGGTTTATTTCTAGGTTTCTTATACTTTTTATGGCTATTTTAAATGAGAATATTTATTTTTATTTTACCTAAATGTTAAAAGAGACCATTTTCACCAAAAATCAAACTCAAAGTTTCACTTTGGGTGAGAGCCCAAAGTGAAATGTTTGAGAAGACTCAAACGTCAATCTAGAAACATAAACATGTCAGGAATTTCAAAATTAGTTTAAACTAACTTTGCTTTTTGATTCAGTTACAAGTGAACACGTGAAGTCTCTCTCTCTCTCTTTTAATTCCTGGAGGCTGTGTATACTTGCTAGAAAAAGAGAAACAGAAGAAGGATGGAGACAGCACCAACAGTGAAATCTCTTCTCTTCCAATTCACCATTCTGTTGGGACTTGGGGCACACATGCACAATCCCCTGGCCTGTTTTTCATGCAACAGGAGCCAGAGGTTGGACTGCACTCAGTCATACAGCATCAGGTTTTCTGAACCACGAGGCTATGGGGTCAGTCCTCCCTCATATTCCTCTTTGTAGGCTCTTGTCTTTGTTCTAGAAAGATGACATATGAAAGAGAGAGAAAGAGAGAGAGAGAAAGAGAGAGAGTTAGAAAAACAGCAGTGGCAGAGTGGTAGTGCAACTAGACCCACATGGAAAATGTTCTGGACTTTCATTCCAGAAACGTTCTGTCCATTCTTGGTACAATCACATATGCCTGTGACCAGTCCCTGCTGAAATGCGGGATGGGTCGTGGCATAAGAAACATATTGAGGATACTTTCTCTGTATATCTCTCTCTTCCAGGGGAATAAATAAATTTTTTAAAATAGCTATTTTCCCTTAAAGTTTCATTATATATTAACAGTTAATATCAATATTAATAGCTATAGCAGCATGGAACTGAACACTTTACTAGAAATAGGATAACACTTTAACAATTTATTTCATCACTAAAATTATATTGCTAGCTTTGGTGCAGATATCAGCTAAGGAAATTGAAAATTTGTGTACGTCACACTATAGCCTAAAGAAATATTCGTGAGTAAATATGAGATTTTTTTCTCTCAATTCCCTCAGGAGGAAAAGGTTGGTGAAATATTGGCAATGTGTAGAAAATATTAAGTATTATAAACATTTATAGATATTAAATTAATGGAATTCCACTTGTTTTGCTGCAAAATTATATTCTCACCCCTCTGGCAAGACAGTAAAGTTAGAGAAAGGTATCCAACTAGCAAAAGAACAATTTTATATTACTCAGTAGTTGTCATTTATTTTCAAATACTTCAGTTAAGGTAAAGTGGCATAAATAGATGTCAGTTTTAATTGATGCCTTTGAGGCAATCTGTTGTTCTAATAAAGAATACAACTCCAAGGAGTTTGATAACCATTCACCAGAGGCTGCAAGCTTCAGCTATCTGATTGTTCACACAGTGTAAGACAACATTGGAGTATTACTGGTGATATAGGGTGTTGGCTAGAACTAGTTTAGCATCATTCCCATGAAGATCTAGACTTCTTCAGACTCTTCTATCCACAATGATATACTGGTGCTCTCATTACGTACTGCTAATTTATCAGCCTCAAATACGCCCTTCTCTGAATTACTGGAGTTGAAAGTCTGAAAACATTTTCAAACTACTTGGTTAGGTTTTGCCAGGAGGAAGTACTGTTTGGAAGATGATACCCAGATGAAAGATATACCTTATCTCACTCTGTTTTGTTGTTTCATTTGTTTTGCTTCTCGCTAGCATCTCAGGAAGTGGCTGGAGATCAACATTGCTCCTACCACTGGCTTTGAAGCTCTTCTGTTATTTCAAGGCTATGTTAGCATTTCAGTAGCAAGTACACTTCAGGGCTCTGCTGCCATCTCCTCTGCTTTGCATTACCCCAGCCCCAATGAAAAGAGCTGCTGCTAGATACTCTTTATAAAAATCACATCTCTGTGAATAATCCTCCCCCCCCCAGAGTCATTCTTCACTCTGTCTATTCTTCTGCCACTTATATGTATAATCAGATTCTTACATTAAATTCTCTCTGTTTAAACTATAATTGTATTTTCTGTTTTTCTGACAACACCTTCCCTGATAGAGATGCTTGTATTCTTGGTGCGCTTATTTGGCTACTGATTAAGAGGGTTCATGATCACTTGATTCTCACTAGGTAATGAGTTATATCCTGGAACTAATCATTTAGGGCAGCTCACTGAAACTTTCGGAAGACAATGGTAGTATCGGTGGAAAATAATGACAGTATCTGTGTGGTTAGGTTTGTCACTTGGCCAGATTATGGTGTCACATTGTATTTTGATTTTGTTTTTTTTTCTTCAAGTGCTAGCTCCAATGTTGTTGTGAGGACATGGTGTTTATGTGACTAACACTTATTAAGAGTTGACTTTAAGTAAAGGTTATTTTTAATAATATAAGTGGACCTTTTCCAATTAGTTGAAGGTCATAAGAATAAAGACTGAGGATTCCTGGATAAAAAGAAATTCTGCCTTAAGACAATAACATAGAGTGCTGTCCGAGGACCCAGTCTGAGGACCCAGTCTGCCAGCTTGCCTTACAGAATTTACAGTTGCCAGACTTCACAGTGCCTAAGTCAAGTTCTTTGCATGTGTCTTACATATGCATATGCACACACACATATGATTATGAATGTATGGCATGTATATATGACACACATATACAAGTATGGGTGTACATTTTATATACATACATATACACACATGTGTATGTATGTGTGTAGTTTCTGTGTCTCTAGAGAACTGACTGATATAACATTTATGATTTTATCAAGGTAGCAAAGTGAATTTTATCCATGCTTGTTAATAAATATGTTTGCTTTTTGTGAGAGTATACAATAATGCTTGCTCTTATTATCATCTAGCAAAAGGCTATGGGAAGGACTAGCAGATGGTGTAACGGTTACATCACTGGACTCCCACATAATCGACTGCAGTTTGAGTCCTGGACCCAGTGGCTTAAACCTCCCTCCATGCTATAAAAAAAGGACAGAAAAGAGCTTGATATCCTTGATGATGAACAAAAGGTTAGTGAAAGGCCTGGAAAATTATGACCGAGAAATTGTATCAGAAGTAGCTAGAGAATGAGGCAAAACCCAGACACGGGATTGTGAAAATAAAATGAAAAATTGCAGATGCTTTTCTTCAGTACAGTGGAAAACTGATTGATGAGTACTGAGCTTGGGAATGCTAAGATATAACTTACATGTTAAGCTCTTTTTTGCTACCTGCTTGATGAAAAGAGTTGGGACAGAGCACTGCTGCAGAATGAGAAAAAATATGAGCTTATATTACAGTTGGTTAATTTCTGAAAATATGCACGCATGTACATGCATACACACACACACATACACACACATGCATACACACATCACAAGCTTTGAGATTTTAAGGAGAGAATTGAACACAAAAGAACCTGTTCTGGGAATCACGAGACCTGAATTCTGGTTCTTACTTTGCATTTATTAGTTGTGTGGCCTTGTAAAAGTAAATTAAATCCATCTATGTAAGAAAAAGCAAGAATTAGATGAACTTTAAGGTCACTTCGAGTTCTACTACTAAAGACAATTTAATTTTTGAAGGAACTATTATTGAGCCTGAAATTTCCAAAGGTCAATTAACCAAAGTTCTCCAGGGAAATCTTCCACTAACACAAAGATTTTCATAGTAACGAAGAACAGAAATCTGTTTGCGAGACAATGTAAACAACTCTGAACTTTAAGACATGTTGTAGTTTCCTTATTTATAAGTTTATAAGAGAAACCTAAAAGCTTAAAATTTTAAACACAGAAGAAACTATATGCTTGAAATTCTTATAAAATTTCTAAGGAATAAATTTTAAATTAAAAAGGAATAAACTGGATTTATTTTCAAAGAATAAGAACATAAGCTTTATATAAAAAGATGAGAGTTAAAATGTAATGATATATGAGATGGTCAGAATAGATAGATAAATACATAATGATCTCTGTTTTTGTAGGAAAGAACTATTATATTGTGCTATCTGTTGTCCTCCATGCTTACTAATTTAACTAGGAAAAAATAGAATATGTGCACATTAATGATCAATAACTTGCAGAATTTCTTGGACTTTATCACTGATTAACACCATGTAACCAATTGCTGCTAACCAACTTCAATGAAAAGATGTGTCCCTTATCTGTTATAAATAAGGAATCATTTTCTGTTTAGGATTCGATATGTCTTCTACGACTGTCAAAGTCGCAGCTCCACTGTAGTCTATTACATTCCTGAGCATCTTTATTTTTATGGAATTTCATGTAGAATACTACTATTTTATTCAGCCATTATAAATATTCAGAAAAGTAGATAGAAGTTGAGTGGAAATATATTAATTTTAAATTTCAATACCTGAGAAAGAGAAAAGCAACTTCTGATATCTGGGAGCTGGTTTGGGTATTACCAATGATGCCATCGTTCTTTGATTTTTTTTTTTTTAAGTCACAGAATTCTGGAACATTAGTATCAGACAAGCAAGTGTGACCATGATAAAGCAAGACCACCCACACAGAGTCTTGTCTGAGTGCAGAGAAGCATACTATAAACTAAAAATCACTGAGCTAACAGAGTGGCCCCTGCTTCTCTATCAACATATCTTCATCTCCTCTTGTGACTTTTTCATTACAATTTTTATAAAGACGAAATGTTGGGTCAGTTGGTGGCCTGGTGGTTAAGGCAGCTGGATCCCACATGGCCCATTGCATTGTTTGAGTCACTGGGCATGTATGTGTGCCCAAAAATCTGAAAGAAACGGAGAAGGATATGTGGCATGACTGATCTCCCCAGGGGTGTTTTTTCTCTCTCTCTCTCTCTCTTTCTCTCTCTCTCCTGCATTCTCCCCCTGACAAGGACATGCAAACTCTATCAAATTAAATAAATAAATAAAACAGAGAGAGAGAGCGCTGTCAGAATATTTGTTATTTGCATTTAAACTGTGTCTTCTAGCAAAGCAAAGAACATTAGCCTTTTAGAGTGAAAATTTTATGTCTGAAATTGGCCCTGTTTCTATCACATCCCATCTTCTTGCTTTCTGTTTCACCTTTAATTTGGGGGGAGGAGAGTTTGCCATAGAGCACCTGTGCTCATTGGAAAGAGAAAGAGAGAAGGAAAGTGAGAAATCAACACCCAGGGAAGATGTTTGCTCCACAGTCTTTCCTCTTCCTTTCTTCTCTCTGGATTTTGGGCACATGGGTGCACATGCCTGGCGTGATTTTCAAGCCACTGAATCTAGGACTCAAACCACATTCGGCCATGTGGGAGCCCAGCACTTTATCCATCATACCACCTGCTAGCCCCATTGTAAAATTTTTAAAATTGATCTAAAAATTGTATTTGTGTACATATTCTAGGCATATCTATCGAGAAAGTCAAAAATTTCTAAAAGAAAAAGTAGTTTTTAAACCAGTAGTTCTTTTGGTGATTTAAAAAACTATATTTGCGGAGAACCAGCAGTTAGCATAATGGCTATGTCGCTGGACTCCCACGTAGTCAACCGCAGTTCGAATCCCGGACCCGGTGGCTTAAAACTCACGCCAGGTGTATGTGCGTGCCCAAGATCCTGAGAGGAGAATGGAAGAGAAGGGACTGAGGCATGACCATCACCCCTGGGGGGGGTGATTTCTCGCTTTCTGTCTCTATGTCTCTCTATGTCTGTCTGGCGAGCGCACGCGCCCTATAGCAAAAAAAAAAAAAACACTCAAAAAAAAACACCTATATTTGCATGATAAACTTCATTAGCGTGGTGACTATATACAAAGAAATGTTTCCAATACACAAAAGAAGAGCTTTTAGAAAGATTTAAAGAATTAGTTTACCATTAAAAAATGTCAACACCATATTTTACTTCTATAAGGTTAGGAGTAAACATATCATTATTTCCAATTAAACTTCCTGATTTGTGAGTTAAAAATTTTTCAGGTATTTATAACTTGTTAAATAATACATATATACATAATACATCATCATGGAACTAAAAGAAGTGGTAAATGACTGATATCCTTTTACAGAGCTTAGTTTATACTTTGCCTAGCCAAATTCATTATGTTAACTAATATGTAATATTTGAATGGCAGAATAATTTCTAAGAAGAAATAAACACAAAAACATTGGTCATGGGGTCAGCAGGTGGCATGGAGGTTAGGTGACTGGATCCCACTTGGCCAACTGCTGGTTCACATCCTGGACCCAGTAGCTTAAAAATATGAGTCTATGTGTTTGCATGCCACCAATCCTTAGAGGAGAGCAGAGGAGAAAGGATTAAGGCATGACCACCATGGGGAATGGGAGGAGGTCATTATCATTTTTGCTAGTTTTTACAGCAGCAATAGAAACCTAACACACTGATTGAGCCCTATTTTGACTCAGGTGGTTTGGATAAGACAATGATATTCTACCAGTAGCCTGTTTGCCACTGTACTCCGGATGAACTTTCTTATATCTAACCTTAGAAATGTGTATTACTTAATGACTGTGTTATTAAGTAGCCACAAATATCTACATTCTTTATGATCCAATTCTATTCATGTTTATTTAACCTGCTATTTAGGAAATTTAAGAAAAAAAGACTTGAACAGCACAGCATTGTCATTTTAAAAAATCAGGTTTCAATTCATATATAAGCAAATACAGGATAAACTGCTAAGTGATTTTGATACAAATCTAAGAATGATTTATGTTTATTCATCATTATAATTCTGTAGAAAAAAGTAGAGCAGGTAAGATTCCAGTTTCTCAAGTTCATCTGGCTTTTTGATCAATATTAAGGAGTAATGTAGTCTGTTTTTTGTGTTACTAACAGAAATATCTGAGCCTATATTATTATTTAAAGAAGATGGAGGTTTATTTACAAACTCACGATTCTAGCTGCTGGAAGTCCAGAGGCCTAGGCCTCCAGTGTGCTTCATGGACGCATACAGGACGGCAGGGAAGCAACTGACCAGCTCTCACTCTCCCTTTGACAATGCTCATGAGAACTAACTTCTCGGGAAATCTAAAACTTACCAAGCCTCATGAGACATTATTAGTTTATTCATGAAGGAGTTGCATATATGAGACAATAATCCATGAACCAATCAGTGCCTTATAAGCATCACTTTTTTACCAACATCAAACTCCAAAACATGAAATATTCAGGGATAAACCATGATGCAAACCATAAAGAACGATATACATTAATTTTTTAATAAATAACTTAATGCTATAATAAATTAGAAGGCAAACAGAGCCCGTATATACCTATCCTTTGGCAGTTGGAGGAATTTTTATATATAGTAACATGTCAGTTTTTATAAAGTTTTCTATGCAGTGTTGCAAATGCTAAAGAAAATACTTCCTACAAACTATATTAAACTTAAGAAAAAAAAGCACATTTGAAAAATAAAAGCTGATAGAAAGTAGAAAACAAATCAATTATGATTTTTGAATACCTCATAAAATGCTAATAACCTGGACATATTATTTGGTGCGTGAATATGAATATTTAGTAGTTGCAAATTTAAGAATCTCAGCAGTTTTTAGAAAAACTTTTGGCGTATGTTTGTTTTTAATCTGGCTGTGAAGATTTGCTAGGGGCAGAAAATTTATAATTTTATTGCCAAATTGCTTTATGTATTTTTTATACATTGCTAAATATTTAGACAAATCAGCAGAGTTTTTGTATATTACGTGCTCGAACTGCTCTGTCATCTAACTTCTAAAGGCAAAAAAAAATTCTGTACTTAGAATTTATCTCATTGGAATTCATTGCAGTACCAGAAAATCTCTAGTAAATAAACTACCACTAGGGCCAGCAGGTGGGGTTGTGGGTAAGGCCTGGACTCCCACATTGCTCAGTGCAGTCTGAGTCCCGGACATTGAAGCTTGCTTTCTCACTTTCTTTCTCTCTCTTTCTCTGTCTCTCTCTGGTGAATGCATGTGACTTACAGCAAAATTTAACAAGTAATAGTAAATAAAATTAAGTATATGTTTAAAAAATAGATAAACTGCCACTGACCAAGCAGTGGCAAAAAATAGAAAATACAAAAGAAAGAATGATTTTTTTCCTGTGTTTATGGGAATATAAATTATTTTTGCTGTATTATTATTAATAAACTCTGTAAAAGAAAGAAAAACATTTTAAATCAAAAGAAAAAATCCATTGGCTTATAATTATATCTATAGTGTAAAACACTGCTATATTGTCAGGGTCATGATAGCAAATGTAAGATAAATAACCTCTAACTTTCATATACTGTAGATAATTTTTCATAAAATGGTAAGTTCATTCTGATTTCTGGTAAACTAATACTCTAAAATTTCACAAATATTCTTCAACATATCATTGTAGGCAAACTCAGGAATAGAATTATTTTCTTCTTTTAGAACAGTCCTTTTACCAAGATTTTCTATGCCTTTATATTTGGGGGACATGGTTAAATTATAATTTTAATGAATCATTTCTAGTGCTTACAACTGTATGATATATATCTGGTAACCAATATTATATTAGTGGCAACCTCTGTATAATAACCCTATTGATAATTAAATGTAGAACCTAGTTACAGAATAAAGAGGGAAAACTTTATGTGATGAGCATTTTCTATATTCAAACTTAATAAATATAACAAGGTAAATACCTGCCCTTATTCTTTCAGCAAAGTTTTTTTAACAGTTCTCATACCTATTAAATTGTAATTTTCTTTAAAATAATGAATGGCTTGTATTATATTAAATAAAGTGGAATTAATTTAAAAATAGAGGTGAAATGAAAAATCTTAGATTCAAATTTAAAGTGAAAATAATGTAATTAAAAATAAAGTCTTGCAAATATATGTTCTTCTGGCCTTCACATCTTTTGTGATCAATGGTTTGTTAAAATGAGTTAATTTGTGTTCTGTACTTTGCATTTCATGTATAAACATTAACAGCTCAAGTCTGTGCTAATTCACAGGAGGATATTTGACCTATTCATAGAATGCAAGAACATCTCTATAGGAATAAAATATTCTCTCATTACATTTTAAAAATAATATAGAAAAGCTGAAATTACATGATATGCGTATACTACAAACACTTTTTAAAAACATATAGATACCATATGAAATAGTCTACAAATCTAAAACAATTTAAACTAGAAAGGAGAGCAATCATTCTTCAATAGTTTTAACCCTTACTAAAAATCATTACATGACTCTGAAAGTAGGAATTAAGGAAGAGGAGAAATTCTATTTGTAAATATTATAAATGAAATAGTCATTCTATTTTTTTATTATTTTATGCTTCTTTTTTATGAAAGTATACATAAATATTAGAACATTTATTTAAAATATTTTATCACTGCTTATAATTCGTATAATTTTTTGAAAATATCCAAAGTCCCATTAACTAAGATGAATAAATAATGCTTTAAAGATGACCAAGACAGCCAAAGGCATCTATGACAAACTCTAAAAAGCAAGTTTATACTTTATTTTGAACTTACCATTCATTAACTTTGAAGAGTCTATTGTATAAGTAAAAAATTATTTGAGATTAAAATCATCCATTAAATCAGAAAAAGTAGTGATATCTACGCTTTAATCCATCATTTTCTTTGCCATTACTCTTACTTGGTTAGTAATAAAAATTTGAGGAGACTAAATGCAAAATAGTATTATCATTCCTTATTCAAACCCCTGAAAACTAACACTAATGGGTTATATCATTTGTTCAAAGCTAAGAGTGTTTTAATTAGATCAGTTGTTTAGTCCTGGCTTATTTTTCTGTGTCCTGGGATATAAATTCCTAAGAGACAAACATGGACCCTGACATTCTCAACTATGAGTTGAAGAAGCAGCATTCAATTTGAGAGGGAGGGTGAATTAAAATATGTCTGACCAAAACAAACAAACAAACAAACAAAAACTTAAATCATCGCTCATAAAATGTATTAACTTTTTATAATATTTCTGCAGGCCGTATTACTAGAAGTGTAACTCTTTAAATGCTAAACAAGTTTTAAGATTATAAATGTAAAAGCTTTACATATTTAAGATTGGTAATGCATTGTAAACTGCTAAAGCTTCCATATAATTTTTAGATCACCATGTTAATATTTACATAAGTGCATTCTAATGCTGAAAATGTTCTCCTGATTTTGATATAACCATATTAGATTTTCATGAAATTAGTAATCTTTCAATGTCTTTTGACTTTCTATTATGAACTGTGTATTTTATTTTAATATGAATTCATGTTACTTAATATTTTTGCAATTTAATTTTATTTACTTATTATTAGTTGAAAACTATGCATTTATGGAGTACAGTGTGACTTTTTTGATACATAAACTCAATGTGTTATGATCAAATAGGGTAATTAACATATGCAGCAGCTCTAATATTTATTGATATCTTGTGTCAGGAACATTCAAAATCTTCTCTTTTAGCTGCCTTGCAGTGCACGACTTTTTTTTTTCACTTTCGGCTGAAGGGTGCATGCACTTATGCACTTGCCAGAGAGAAACAGACAGGCAGACAGAGACAGACAGACAGAAAAGACAGAAGGTGGAAAAGTGAGTAATCAACCCCCAAAGGCAATGGCCACACTGCAGTCCCTCCAACTCTATTCTCCTCTTGGGATTTCAGAACAAAAACTCATGAGCCTAATGTGATTTTTCAAGCTGCGAGGTCTGGTACTTGTAACATGTAGTCAGCCATGTGGGATCCTACTGCTTTAACTTCCATGCCACCTGTCGACCCTACATTATTGCTTACTGTAGTCACTCTACTGTGCCATAGAAACCTAGAATTTCTTCTTCCTATCTAACTGTACTTTGTATTTGCAAATTAATATCTACTTCTCTCCCTCCTTTCTCTCTCATACTCTGCTTATGATAACTACTGCTCTACTCTCTTTGATAGAATCAAATTTTCTAGTTATGTCAAATGAGCAGAACATAAGGAATTTTTCTTTCTGTACTTAGCTTATTTTATTTAACATAATGTCTTCCAGGCTCATTCATGTTACCAAAATGACAAGATTTTATCTTTTTGCATTTATTTATTTATTTATTTTTTATTTTTTTATTTTTTTTGAGAGATTTTCACTGTAGGGCGCGTGCACTCGCCAGACAGACAGACAAAGACATAGAGACAGAAAGCGAGAAATCACCCCCCAGGGGGGATGGTCACGCCGCAATCCCTTCTCCTCCATTCTCCTCTCGGGATCTTGGGCACGCACACACACGCGCCCGGCGTGAGTTTTAAGCCACCGGGTCCGGGACACGAACCGCGGTCGACTACGTGGGAGTCCAGCGACATAGCCATTACGCTAACTTCTGGTTCCCCATTTTTTTATTTTTTAATAGATGAAGAGTATTACATTGTCTATACATACTACGTTAGATTTTTTTTATTTGTTTATGAATATTTATATTGATTACAAATCTTGGTTATCGTGAATAGTGCTGCAATAAATATGGGTGTACATACATTTTCTTAACATACTAATTTTTCCTTGTTTGGACATGTCCTCAATTGTGGAATTACTGTAGTTATATGTTCAACATTTTTAGGAAACTTCATACTATTTTCTAGAGTGATTATATTAGTTTACATTCCCAGTAGTGCAATATAAGAGTTCTTCTTTCTCTACATCTTAGCCAGCATTAGTTTTTGGTTTATTTTGCTTTTGCTTTTTTTTTTTTTTTTAAACTAACAGCCCATCTAACTAGGGTAAGATGATATCTCATGAAATTAATTTGGATTTATTAATGATTTGTGATGTTGAGAACTTTTTCTTATTTTTGTTGGCTATTTGTATGTCCTTTTTTGAGAAATGTCTGCTCTTTACATCTTCTTCTTGCTTTATTGCTCTGGCTAGAACTTCTAGTACAGTACTGAATCAGAACAGTGAGAGTGAACATTCTTGTCTGGTTTCAATTCTTAATAGAAAAGATTTTATTTATTTATTTATTTATTTTTTGAGAGGTTTTTCGCTATAGGGCGCGTGCGCTCACCAGACAGACAGAGAGAGACATAGAGACAGAAAGCGAGAAATCAACCCCCAGGGGGGATGGTCATGCCGCAATCCCTTCTCCTCCATTCTCCTCTCAGGATCCTGGGCACACACGCACACGCGCCCAGCGTGAGTTTTAAGCCACCGGGTCCGGGACACGAACCGCGGTCGACTATGTGGGAGTCCAGCGACATAGCCATTACGCTAACTGCTGGTTCCCAGTAGAAAAGATTTTAACCTTTTCATGCTTTCCATAATTTTAGCCATGAATTTGTCATGTCTTATTGTGTGGAAATATTTTCCTTCTATACCTATTTTGTTGAGAATTTTTAATATAAATGGATGATGAAATTTATTACATGATTTTCCAGTGCCTGTTAATGTTATCATATCATTGTTTTACTTGATTCTATTGATGTGACATATTAAAGTTAATGATCTGTGTATGTGAACCATCTTTGCATCCCTGGGATAAATCCCACTTGTGCACAGCATGGAATCTTTTTGATGTGTTGCTGCATTTGATTTCTAAAATTTTGTTGATAATTTTTGCACTTTTGCTCATCAGAGATATTGGTCTCTAGTCTTATTTCTTTTGTTTTTGTTTGTGTGTCCTTGTCTGATTTGGTATCAGGATAATGATGACCTCCTAAAATGAGTTTGAAGGATTCTCTTTCATTATTTGGAAAAGCTTGAGGAAAAATTGGTGTTAATTCTTTAAAAGCTGTATTTCAAATTGACCTATAAAGTCATTTGGTTTTGCACTTTGATTTGCTAGGAGACTTTTCATTACTTGTTCAATCTCATTACTTGTTATTGGTCTGTTGGCATTTTCTCATTCTTTCTAGTTCAACCTTGGTAGATTGTACCTGTTATGAACTGGTAGTCTTCTCTATTATTAATAACACAAAATATCAGGACCAGCAATCGTCATAATGGCTATATCACTTGACTCTCATGTAGTCAACTGTGGTGTGAGTCCCAGACCCAGTGGCTTAAACTCACACTGGGCACATGTGTGTGCGTGCCCTAGATCCCAAGAGAATGGAGAAGGAATTGCATTACGGCCATCCCCCTGAGGGGGGTGATTTCTCATTTTCTGTTTCTCTCTCTTTGTCTTCCTGGCGAGAACATGCACCTTATAGCAAAAATCTCTCCAAATAAATAAATAAATAAATAACACAAAATATCTGACTCTGAGTTAGTTTAAGAGAATAGAGGTTTATTTAGCTCAGTGTTTGGAGGCCCAAGGTCTGAGGATCACATCTGATAAGGGGTTTTTGTTGGTGGAATCTCAAGGTCATGCAGGGAATCATACTGTACAAAACCAGGAACAAGTGTCTCTGTGTGTTCCTCTCTCTTTCTCTCCTTATAAATGCACCGAGTCAATAACAGAGACCCCATTTTAATCACCTAATAACCCCCAAAGACCCCACCTCTTGACACTGTAAAGTTGCTAAGTTTCCTCTTAACACCTTCATAATACAATCAAGTTCCAACACACAAATTTTTATGGACACTCAAACCATAGCAGAACTTACACATGTACTCTAACCTTTTCATTTTTTGGTGTATAGTTGTTGATAATAGTCTCTAATAATCTTTTAGATTTCTGTGGTATCAGCTGTAGTGTCTTCTTTTTGTTTCTGATTTTATTTATTTGAGTTTCTCTCTTTCTCTCTCTCTCTCTCTATATATATATATATATACATATATATTGTATATATATTTATACATACACATGTATTATATGGTTTATCAATTTTGTTTAGCTCTTATTAAAATTTTTTGTTTATTTTCTTTTTTAAAAAAAATTTTTGTTTGTTTTTGCTATAGGGTGTGTGCACTCAACAGAGACAGACAGACAAGAGACATAGAAAGTGAGAAACCAGCCCCAGGAGAGATGGCCACACTGCAATCCCTTCTCCTCCATTCTTGCCTTGGAATTTGGAGCACACACATGTGCTCAGCATGTTTTTCAGCTGCAGGATCCAGGACTGAAACGGCACATGTAGTCTGCCGTGTGGGATCCTTTGCCCTGACCACCGTGCCACTTGTTGGCACTTTTTTTGTATCTTTTAACTCTCACTTATTTAGCACCATTTTGTTAGAGATGCTTCCTAAGAAAACGTGTCTAAATGTTTGCCCTGTTTACTTACATTTGTACCTCTAGTGCCTAGAAATGTATCGTATGTATACAATTAGTGTTGATCTTTTTCCTAATATACTTATCTTGTCATTTAATATAACTACCATCTAAACAGAAAAGTATTTATGAAGAAATACAATAGATTATCACTATTTGATTTATATGCAGAGCAAGGCAATTGTCCACAGGATGTGATTAAAGTTCTACTGATCCATCCCTAATTTATCAGATAATATTTCTAGTCTATTAATCGATATTCTTTCTTTGTTTTATTTTCTTTGTATCTATGGAAACAAAAATACCCCCTAGAGAAGAATGAATCATTAAAAAGTAGTTTTTACTAATTAGATTTATTGGATCCAGTAGGAAAAAAAGCAAGGGTGGTATAAGAGTATTGGTGATTACTGGGATTTGGTAATGAAGGGAGAGTTTTAACGGTAAACTTTTACTGAATATGTAGGCTATGACAATACTATATATGATGCATTTCTATCAGGGTTTTAAAACTTAGCTAAGTTATTTCTGTAGGCTTCCTCTTCCCAAATGTAAAAATTGGTCCTTACAAATGTTTGGCAATTTTTCCTGATGACTTCATGGAGATAATGAATGAGCCAGAATTCATATCCCCTTCAAATACTTTACTTTTCCACAAGTATGAACTGTCTTCCTGAGATAGGAAAGATGCAAATATGGAATAGAAAGTAGAGAATGAGATTTACATTAATTTTCTTTGTCATTGTGCTAGAAAAAGAAAAAAAAACAGACAAATGAGAACATGCTGATATACCTTCGAATACAGACAACTTGAGAATTGTTCACTCCCTTTGGATTAATTCTAAGCAGACAGTGAAAAACACGTTATTATCACTTCATTTAACCTCCAAGATGTTTGCATATACTTTAAAAAAGAAATAATGAAAACGTGTTTCAACAAATAGGCAATCATTTTCATTTTTATGTGTTCATTCCTTGTGGCTAAAAAGCAACATAGACTGGCCATCTGTAGGATTTGAAGACAAATGTCTAGTACAATTTTAAAGAACTTAAAATTCTTCTTTCTGTTTAAAACACATGAATTCATAGAAAAAACTTAGAAATGTACAAAAGCGTTTTTAATAATTATGTTTGACAAAAATAGATTTCTGTCTTTTTTGATCTTCTAAAGAAATTTTGATACATTCTTCCTTTATATATAAAAAGGAATGAAGAAATATATTGTTGGGACCAGCAGTTAGCGTAATGGCTATGTCGCTGGACTCCCACATAGTCGACCGCAGTTCGCATCCCGGAACCGGTGGCTTAAAAAACTCACGCCAGGTGCGTGTGCGTACGTGCCCAAGATCCCGAGAGGAGAATGGAGGAGAAGGGATTGCAGCATGGCCTACCCCCCTGGGGGTGATTTCTCACTTTCTGTCTCTCTGTTTCTCTCTGTCTGTCTGGCGAGCGACGCGCCCTATAGAAAAAACCTCTCAAAAAAAAAAAAAAAAAGAAAAAAAGAAATATTTTGTTAATAATGTCCATGCACCATGACTGTTGGCATTTTTTAATTATCCTGTTAATCAGTGCAAATGTCACCTGATACACTATTCATACACTGCATCTATCTCACCCATTATTCCAATTAATTAAAAACTCAGTTATTTATTGATTCATAAAATAAATTGATACTGATCATATATCTCTATAAAACTTCTGAATCAAAATTTTGCATCTGAGCTATATTCACTTTCTTTCACTTCCCAAACCTCAATTAAGAACTTTCCAGATTTTTTTGTTCCCATTTTCTTTATTTTGCTTTGCTAGTCTTTATTTTTAAAACTGTAATAGTTTTTCACTTTTGAAGTTATATAAAATAGGAGAGGCAAGTGTGAACAAAACAAACAAAAAGGTCCTCTTTTTATGAGATTTTTCTTAGTGGTTAAAGACTGCATACAGTAAAGAGAGCAAATGAAAATATTTTGCAGTATGTTAGAAGGTAATGAGTGATATTAAAAAATACAGAGCGGGATGAGGGAGAAAACAATTGAAGTGGTCAGGAAAGACCTCGTTATGAAATGAAATGGGATCATGAACTACTTTTATATCTTCACAAATAGTCAAAGAAACTTTTCCTGTCTCAATTTCTGAACATTCTCTCATTCTCTCCTCTTATCCTTATTGAACCAAATCTTTTCCATACATTCAACTTCAGGAAGGAGATATAGAAGCTTGCATTGAGGACACCAATATATTAAGACTGGCCAGAACCCACAAGGAAAGGAATTACAATACCTTTTAACCAGTGTAAAATGAGCAAAGAGAAAATATCAGGGTACCCGCAAAGTAAGACTTCAGTAAACAATTTGAATTCATAATTTTTTACTACCAATAGTTAAATCATTGTGAAAATAAGACGTAATTTCATAAAATGACACTTATCATTAAATTGGAACAAACTGTAGATTTTAAATTGTCCCTTTATATGGTAGATGAAACACCAACAATAAATTATCAATAATTTAATTTTTATATACTTTTAATTTCAAGCCCATAGAAAGAAATAATGTGATTAACCACTTTTTGAGGCCATTCAAGGACTCTATTTTAAAATTCTTGTGTTTATAAACTATTGATCTGTTCTGAAAACTAGGCTATTTAAAAAATTTGAACATTAGCTTCCTGAAAATTAAAATAAATTTAACCTACTTTCACATATTTCACCTAGTATTAAAATTTTTCAAAATTATATTTTATTTTCAGATTATTCTCTCTGAATACATTTCTAAATTTTATTTGTGTATACAATACTAATGTATTTTATGACCTATAGAATAATATGATAATTTCAACAGCATATAATTTTATAGAGTTCTCTTGCACTCAGATAAATAGATTTATTTTTTTCAATTGCCAGAAGATGCCTTGAGAGAGAGAAAAAAACTACACCTCCAATGGGACAATCCCTTCTTCAATTCCCCATCCTGTCTGGATTTGGACCATACGTGCACAAGCTCCTATGCTATCTTCCAGCTGTGTGGGGTGAGATTCAAGCAATGATTGACCATGTTGGATCTGGTTCTCATAACCATTAGGCATGGGGGCCACCTCTGAATGTCTTATGATAGTTAATTACCTTAAATTCATCCAGGGAACAGTTTTAGACCTGAGAAATTGAGACCGAAATAATGGTATAGTGGGTTCATTTCCACAATAAAAACCTCTTCAGTTATCTATACACCTGATTAGATGAAACCAAGCTATATCTACTTAGTGAAATACATTAAAATTTAACATTTGCAGAATAATATAATAGATATTTTGACTACCTAAATTTTGAGTCCATATTTTCTAAATTGGACTACCTTATTTAAAAATATGCGAGTATATAGTACCAGTACTCTAAAAATTTCTTCAAATTATGCTACAGCTGTTATACAAATTATACTTCAGTCATATCTATTATTTTGCTGGGGGAGAGAGATAGTAAATGAGTACTAAACAGTCACTTCAAGATGATTGTTTTCCTTTATATCTTGATGAATATTCTAGAAATGCAGGCCCTCACTGCAGTTTGCCTCTCAGGGTTGTGTTTGCAATGAGTGTCCTTGAGGGATGAGGAATTATGGAACTAAAGGTAGGGTTGCTTACTGTTTGATATAGAAGAAATAGATTCCCCAGCTGAGTGTTTCTTAACTATCAAACATCTGCATAAGGCAACATGCACCTGGCTGATTTCATGGTGCCCCCATGAGATGTAGGGGCAAAGAGAACTGAGAGAAATATGTTCATGATGTCTGGTGTGCTCAGAACAAGAATACCCTTTGCCTCTGACTCAAGAGACTCTTGTCTTCGACCAGCATATGTAACAGTTATAAGCTGATCTGTTAAGTTGTAAGCAATCACCAACTAAACTCCAGATCCAACAATAAATAATATTAAAATTGTAGGAGACAACCAAATTACCAGAAAAAGTTCTAGATAGAAAATATGCTCCCTTTCCAGGATTTGTTTATAAAACACATCTATATTCATTATACAAAAAAATTGAGGAAAGAGACCCCAAAATTCTATCTAATACGAGAAATATATCACTTTAACATATAATTCCATAGAGCAGTTTATTTCCTAGATAAATTTTATTTTTTTTAATCTTGTAGATATATGAAGATAATACCTTACAACTTTAGAAATCTGTCTTCTTCCTCTCTCTCTCTCTCTCTCTCTCTGGTACTGGGTGTGTATGCTTGTCACAGAGACGCAGAGAGAGAGGAAGAAAGAGAAATCACCCTGCAATGGGGAATGGTCATGCTGCAATCCCTTCTCCTTCATTTCTCCATCCTGCTGGGGTTTTGGACATGCATCTGCACATGTTCAATCTGATTTTCAAGCCATGTGGGGCTGGAATTCAAACCATGTTGGCTTGTTGGCTCTATGAGATTTGGCTCTCTTAAACACTAGGGCACTGAGATATTTTCTAAATTGGACTACCTTATTTAAAAATATGCGAGTATATAGTACCAGTACTCTAAAAATTTCTTCAAATTATGCTACAGCTGTTATACAAATTATACTTCAGTCATATCTATTATTTTGCTGGGGGAGAGAGATAGTAAATGAGTACTAAACAGTCACTTCAAGATGATTGTTTTCCTTTATATCTTGATGAATATTCTAGAAATGCAGGCCCTCACTGCAGTTTGCCTCTCAGGGTTGTGTTTGCAATGAGTGTCCTTGAGGGATGAGGAATTATGGAACTAAAGGTAGGGTTGCTTACTGTTTGATATAGAAGAAATAGATTCCCCAGCTGAGTGTTTCTTAACTATCAAACATCTGCATAAGGCAACATGCACCTGGCTGATTTCATGGTGCCCCCATGAGATGTAGGGGCAAAGAGAACTGAGAGAAATATGTTCATGATGTCTGGTGTGCTCAGAACAAGAATACCCTTTGCCTCTGACTCAAGAGACTCTTGTCTTCGACCAGCATATGTAACAGTTATAAGCTGATCTGTTAAGTTGTAAGCAATCACCAACTAAACTCCAGATCCAACAATAAATAATATTAAAATTGTAGGAGACAACCAAATTACCAGAAAAAGTTCTAGATAGAAAATATGCTCCCTTTCCAGGATTTGTTTATAAAACACATCTATATTCATTATACAAAAAAATTGAGGAAAGAGACCCCAAAATTCTATCTAATACGAGAAATATATCACTTTAACATATAATTCCATAGAGCAGTTTATTTCCTAGATAAATTTTATTTTTTTTAATCTTGTAGATATATGAAGATAATACCTTACAACTTTAGAAATCTGTCTTCTTCCTCTCTCTCTCTCTCTCTCTCTCTGGTACTGGGTGTGTATGCTTGTCACAGAGACGCAGAGAGAGAGGAAGAAAGAGAAATCACCCTGCAATGGGGAATGGTCATGCTGCAATCCCTTCTCCTTCATTTCTCCATCCTGCTGGGGTTTTGGACATGCATCTGCACATGTTCAATCTGATTTTCAAGCCATGTGGGGCTGGAATTCAAACCATGTTGGCTTGTTGGCTCTATGAGATTTGGCTCTCTTAAACACTAGGCCACTGAGCCAGCCACTTCAATCTTCTACAGAGTTACATTCAATACAGTAATTCTAAGGCATCTGAGAAAGCATTCTATAGAAAGAAAGTTTTCGGCATTATGGGCCTATGATAACTTACATGGTCAAGCTAATATACATTTTCATTTAAATTATTTTTGAAATGATAGTGTCCTACTTTTTTCCTCAGAAATGAATTTGAAGTTGAGTTACTTTAAAATAATTGGAAAAAAAATGTTGCCACAATTAATTAAAATATTCACTCTGGTCTTCTGTTTGTGATTTCTGAGTTAAGGTAAATTCTTAGCTAAGGAAAAAAATTAACTTATTTTTTATAAAAGATATCCAAAGCATTCAATTTATTCTTAGTTCATGGTTTTTCATTTCTTTTTGAAGGTACATTGACCTGCTTTAATTGAAAGACACCACTTACAGGCAGCTTGTTTTCAATTCCATTTCTTTCATTCAGCTAAATTGATTTTTAGTATTTCTAACCAGAATCCATAATATTAGCCGCCACAGACTGGCCTAATGTTTATCTTGTTATTATGGTATATTCTGTTTCTGTAATCATGATAGATATGACAAACCCCACTTATAACACTTTACTAGGGATAGCAAGAATTATTATAAAAAGAGGACAGAATAAAAATAAATTAACGGGAACCAGCAGTTAGCGTAATGGCTATGTCGCTGAACTCCCACGTAGTCGACCGTGGTTCGTGTCCCGGACCCGGTGGCTTAAAACTCACGCCAGGCGCGTGTGCGTGCGTGCCCAAGATCCCAAGAGGAGAATGGAGGAGAAGGGATTGCGGCGTGACCATCCCCCCTGGGGGGTGATTTCTCGCTTTCTTTCTCTATGTCTCTCTCTGTCTGGCGAGCACACGCGCCCTATAGCAAAAAAAAACTCTCAAAAAATAAAAATAAAAAAATAAATTAACAAGGATGCTACCCAACAATTTTAATAGGATAGTCATAATAACATATATCAAAAACTACAACTTATATTTTTAATAAGCCAACCCATAAACTTTTAAATCATAAACCCCAGCAAGAGCAGGGAGGCATTATCCAGCAATTATATTTAGGCTTTTAAACCCTGGTACTGAAGTATGAGGACAACTGAGTTAACAAAGCTAACTGCAGAAGAAAGTGCTCATGCTCAGTAACGATACCCTTCTGGGCAGCAGTCAGCCAGGAACTTTTGTACTGCACCCATACATTTCAAGAACCTGTGAAATCATACTCTACCTGTCATCCAGGACCTGTACTTAGCATGTTTTACTGGAATTTTCTCTACAAAATGATGTATAATAGGGGCAGAAATAAATTCTGGGTGTCTGACTAGGTCATTAACAGTAAGTAGCATAAGCAGAAATCATAAATGTGGAACTTAGATAAAAACCAGAAGCATTAAAAAAAACCCACATACCCTGGAATTC
Organism: Tupaia belangeri chinensis; assembly: GCF_000334495.1. Taxonomy (NCBI): domain Eukaryota; kingdom Metazoa; phylum Chordata; class Mammalia; order Scandentia; family Tupaiidae; genus Tupaia; species Tupaia belangeri. Next base: position 3,474,630 of record NW_006159764.1, read on the forward strand.
CAGTCAAAGGGAAAGATTTACATACTTGCAATCCCCTCTCTTGCTTCTCATCTAGCCAGGATCATTGGCATGGATGCACACTTTCTGAGAGCTCAAGAAAGTTCCCCACCCCAGACTTGTCCCATGTGGGGTCAGTTAAATTACCACTCTTTGGCCCCTATGACACAGAATTTCTTAATCAATATTGTAGTTCTGGATCTGAAATTGAGTAGACAGTTAATCTTTTATGGGATATGTTAACTCTTGGTTGAAACATGAAATATATCATGGTTGGGACCACCTTAAGATAATTAGCATTTATCATCAAATAAAAGTATGCATAGCTGTATGTATTTATTCTAGTCATACATATTTATCTATCTTACAATAAAAGATGATTTTCTCCTTCACTTCTCCTAAAGTGCAATTTTCTGGTAAGTGGCTGCATAAATCAGATGGAAGTTGGATTCAGATGAATAATAAACCATTACTAGGATTGGCCAGATGTAGGAAACTGTAGAAGGTCTTCTAATCCCTCAGAAGACGTAGGTCTAGTTTTTAAACTTCTAAGAAGGCACTATGTCTTTACGACATAATTAGCTTGGTTGTGTAGATGTTATTAATACTGTTTTACACTCACAAGTGTACTTAATAATTCTTACCTTAGGTTAACAAATAAAACAATTCATGAATGCAGAAGCATTTTTAGATTTTAAGTACTATGTCGATTTTTAAATTTAAAAAATCATTTTAAATCAAAATATTATTTATCTAAGGCAATATTTCTAAAGCATGATTATATTTAGCACCTCACTTCTAACCATGTACTTCTTATAAAATAGCCTGTCTGCAAATTGGTGTGTCAGGTAGTGTTTGATGACCATTTCAGATTCTGAAACTGAGTCAAACAGAAATCCAAATAAAAATTGTGTGCTTGAAGTGTGTAATAGTTTTTACAGCTGTGTAACAAATAGTCTCAAATTTTACAGCTTAAAAAAACGCCCATATAGGATCTTCCAGTCTCCATGGGTTAGGATTTCAGGTGTGGTTGTTTGGGTTCTCTTCCTAAATCTTAAAACAACTATGTAGGTGTCAGGTGGGCAGCGGTTCTCATCTGTAGCTCATAGTACTCTTTCAAGCTTAGGTGGATGTTAGCAGAAATCACTACCTTGCCATTGTAGGACTTCAACTCTCAGGTACTGAGGTCAACTCTTGCTGTACGCAATTGACAACATGCTTGTTTGCTTTCTTCAAGGTGAACAGGATAATATCTCTGATGCATCAACTCCTTTTGAAAACCTTACTGGATTAGAGCAGACAACATGATGTCCTCAAGGATAATCCCTCTTTTGATAAAGTAAAAGTCAATTGATTAGGAATTGTAATTAAATTTGCAAAATATCTTTATTCTTGGCATGTCATCTATCATGGAAATACTATCCATCTTCTGCCCTTAAAAAGACTGCATTTTACAGGCATACACCCAAGGAGTCAGGAATCATGGGAGTCATCTTAGATTTCTGTCTACCACAGTTAGACAAATGCAACAGAACTTCAGTCAAACTTCTACTTCTGTGCCATCACCTCCCAACCCTGTTCCATTTACAACAAAATCATGATTTAAGAACCCCCTATACCACACATATAAATTCTGAAGCTTCAACTGTTACCACTGGGAATTTAACTTTTTCTCTAAGTGTTTCATTTTCTTCTTATACATATTTTTAAACTTTTTAGAGGGCATGTGCACTCCCAGGAGAAAAATGAAACTGAGAAGGAAAGAGAGAGAGAGTAGAAGAAAAAAGTAACTCCCCTTCTGATTGCATGCCACAATCCCAAGTGCCCAATGTAATTTTTTAAGGTTTTTGCTATAAAATGCATGCATTCACCAGAGAATGATAGAGAGACAGTGAGAAAAAAAGTGAGAAATCACTCCCCCGCTCCCCAGGGGAACGGCCAGCCACAATCTCTTCTCTTCCATTCTTCTAATGGTATTTTGGGTATGCATACACATGCTTGGCATGATTTTCAATCCATCAGGTCCAAATTGCAGTTGGACATGTGGAAGTTCAACCGTGACTCTTGCTGTCCTCCAAATGGTGGAGTTTTCAAGCTGCCTGATACAGACTCAGACCCCAAAGTGAGCCATTTGGAATCCATCCATCCAACTGAATCACTATGCCACCAGCAGGTCTTACACTAATGTTTCTACATCCTCTTTTCTCCACCCAATGTAGATAACTCTAGACATTTCTTTTCTTTTCTCTTTTCTTTTCATTTTTCTTTCCTTTTCTTCTTTTTTTTTTAAATAATTTATTTAACTTTATGTATCCATTTACTTACTTATTTTAATTTGACAAGACAGGGATAGAGTGAGAGAGAGTGAGATTAAATGAGAAAGCAAGTCACCAAGTCTGGGACTTGAACTGTAATTGGCCACATAGGAGTCCAATGCCCTTAATCGCTACCCCACCTGGTGGCCCCTAGACATTTATTTTCTAGAACCACCACTGTATGAAACTGTGTCCTGATATATATACTTATATATCTCTATGTACTATATGCATACATGTGCCTCATATAGGAATGAGTGTATGTATGTGTGCTTGTAAAACGAACCCTGAATTTAGAAGGCTGACTACAAAATGTACATGAACTGTACTTTATCTCTGATATCTTCTCTTGTTTGGAACACAAATTTGCATTCTTTCACTTGTGTCTAATATTTATGCTTAGAAATTGATCAGAAGTAAAGACTGAAGCTTAGGCTTAACTTTTCTATTAGCAACATAATGCATGGTTTTATGGAGGATAAATTCAATACATAGGAACATCAGTGGACAATTGTCATGGATTTTAATAATTTGGTTTCTCTTCTTTCATGGTATAGATAATCATGTTGTCTTTTTAAAATATGAAGCATTGATTAAAAACAATAGCTCACATGATGGTTTAAAATAATTAGGATTTATACATACTAATTATTTTTAAATATCTTTGTCTTTTTTTATTAGACTCTGTCACAGAGAGGACTAGAGATAGAAAAGCTTAATGAGGAGGGCAGGAAATATGGAGGATGACTATACTGCTCTTGGTGGCATGAAGCAAATATATTTTGATATAAAATATAGAGGCAGGGTGAGAAGAGGGGAAAAAAGAGGAAGGAAATGAAACTAAAATTTTATTTTTCTTTCACAAAAATATGAATCTTTATTCGGTAACCCAGTAATAAGTATACAAACAATTCATTTCTCTATGTAATTTAAAATGTCTGATGACCCCTGGTTGCCACATGTTCATTGTAAATATGTGTTTAAAGGCTTAGGCTCAAAATAGAGGCAAACATTTATTTAAAAAGGTTTTTTTTCTATTGGTACATATTTTTATAAGTCACTTGGAACCTATGGTCAATTGTTGTTAATCAACGAGAAATAAAATATCCAATTAGCAAGTTTTCAGGATAAGTAGTAGCTGGTAAACTATTTTGATGATAATTATGCCTTCTGTATTTCTAGAGAACAGATTACATGAGGCATTTAAATTATCTTAATGAATAGTGATCAAGAATTTCTTTACAATTCATTATACTACAGTTTGGATTTAATAAAAGATAAACCCGTCATGAATTTAAACAAGGACTGAACAGGTCCTTGTACTATTTAAACCCTAAAAACTTTACTGCTTTCTAAAGACTACACACACACACACACACACACACACACACACACACAAACACACATACACACAAACACATAGGACTTTGAAGCATTAGTGCTTCCTTTTTTTATTGTCAGTCCTAATTCATCCCAAAGTTTAAAGCTAATTGTTACTATTGCTTTGCATTGATATAAGTCTAAGAAAGTCAAAGAATTTACAGTCTTAGTGACTTCAAATCTTCAAAACCTCAGTATGAATACATTTAGGAAAAAAAAAACACATTGTACAACCTTCATTATACTTTTTATTTGTCACAAAGGCAATGGAATTGCTTATGCTCTAATCAGATAGAAAAAGAAAATTATTAGCCCCAAGAATTGAAATTTCTTTCATTCCTAGCTACTGAAAATCATTTAGGAAAGGAAAACTGTTTATCAAGACTCCTAGAGCATCCAAAATTCAAATCCAAAATCAAGAGTTTTAATCTTCACTCTCTTCCACTATCAAACTCAAAGCTATTGTCTCTGGCCTTGGTTCATGTGTTTTTTGTTTGTTTGTTTTTTAGTTAATTTTTTAAATTTACATTTAGTCACTATATATCTTTACAATATGCAACATTGTTTTTTCCAGCACAATCATGATGCCTATCAGTTAAGACAAAGACTTTACCATCTACATCTTTAGTTATGCCAGAATTGGGACTAATGCTAGAAACTTGGAATTAGTCCTCTTTCATACTCTCGAATAATCACACAGTCTTATATATGGACTCTTAAATATGTATCTTGAAGAATTTTCTCCTATTCTTATCTTAGATCAAACCCAGACATGAGTCTTCCTCCTCTTCCCTCTATAGTATGTCAGCATTTCCCTGCAGGTTCTCTACGTTCAAGAAAGCACAGTACTGGATACTTGTTTTAGCCATCATCCCAACCTATTTCTTTAGAAATGTTTGATCAATAGAGGAAATTAATTTGAGGGTGTCCTCATATCTCCTTCTGTCCTTTTTTTTAGATAGTGCTAATGAGCATTGAAATTGTTAAAAAAAAAAAAAGAAAAAGAAAAGAAAAAAGGAAAAGAAAAAAAAAGAGAAAAGTAATGGAAAAATTCCCCAAACCTAGGAATTTTCCACCCTCTACAGACTCTTAATGATTAAAAATTTTTTATTGCTCTTTATATTATTAATATTATATGTCCAAATTGGTTTCATAAAATAAAAACCTGCCAATTCCTATAGCTATCTAGAATTCAGAGATAATGCTCTGTTAACATAGAGGGATAGAGGTTTTAAAGTCTTTTAGCAAACAATACTTTTGTAAAATGTAAAATATGGGAGTCAGGAGGTAGTACAGTGGTAACACTGCTGGGCTCACTTGAAAGAGGTCCTGGTTTCATGTCCAGGGACCTTCCTGTCAAGAGACCTTTCTGCACACCAGGGGCAAGCACGCCTATGATCTGGGCCAGCTAAGATTACAGCATGGAAACCTCATTGGGGGTGTCTGTTTCTCTTTGGCTTTCTCTCTCTCACTCTGTAAAAAGTAATAAAATACATAAAATTTAAAATGTAAAATTTTTGCCAGCTGGTGGTGGGGTAGTTAAGGTGGCTGGATCCCAGCTGGCCAACTTGAAAAATGTGATAGGCATGTGTGTGTGTGTGCGCATGCCAAAAATCCTAAAAGAAGAGATGGAGAAGAAGAGATTATGGTGTGATCATGCCCCCTAGGGATTGCTTTGTCACTTTCTCCCTTTCTCATTCTGTATCTCTCCAGAGAGTTCATGGACAGTCATTGGCAAATTTTTTAAATGTAAAATATAGCTCATAACATTGGCACAATATTCTAAGTCATTAATATTTCTTAATTCATGGCTGAGTATATTTAAATTATATTTGAATGTATTAAAATGATATTTCCATTCACTGAAGCTTATGACCTGATGAAAAATAGAGATTTAAATCAAAAGTGGCATGGTCACCAGTGAAAGCTGATTCTAAGTCTCAGGTCAGAGGTCATCCATGGGTCACTTAGGATGTATGGACACTGTAATTCACGCTTCAGGAAACTAGTCTTTTTGTCGTTACTATTGGGTTATTATTCCTTTTGATAGTAAGTACACTCAGCTAAGAAATGCGAATTCAATTTATTCCAAGAAATTGGCGTTACTGAAGTAACCAGTAGTCTGGTTACTGATTGTGTGTCCTTCCAATTTCCTCCCTAGATTCAAACTAGGAAGCTGTAGAAATTTTTTCAACATACAATGATAAAAAAAATTCATATTTCTTCAATCGATTATCCAAATGTTTTAAAAATGAAGCATTTGCAGAAAGACATCTCGGTTTCTATAATGAACAGATTTTGGAAAGCCCTCCTTGTTGATGCCTTCTTAGGTCAGTATGAAAACGTTACGTCTCTCTGCTTATGTTTGCCCAAGTAGAAGCACTTCTTCAAAACCACCGAACAATAATAATTTATTTTTTAATTTCTTCAGGGAAAAGACATACTGTGTCATTTATCACATACTGACCATAATACTCCCTTACACCGAAAGAAAGGCTCAGAAGTGTATCCCTTTTTTCAGCAGGGAATGAGCAGGGTTCATCTCTAATCACCTAGGCGGTAAGTTTGAGGAATGTTTTCTCAAATTTCCTTCTATCTAGAACCAAAGTCAAGATCCTGTATGCCTTTCAAAACCAAAACAAACAGCTCAAGTCATGCGTTGAATATACCTAAGCTCTTGTATTATATCCAGAAAGCCTTTCATCACTATCTGAACCTTAGTCCCCATTTTATTAAAAAAAAAAATTAAAAAAAAAACAACACAGGAAAAACACGATTCTCTTAAATAGATAGCACAGAACCCCCTAGCATGTGGCTGGAAAAGAACCAACATGAACAGTAAAAACAAAAAGCAATAAGTAATAAAAGAAATGGGTACATGACATTAAAAAGTACAAAAGCATTCTTTTTCCATTTAATATGTTATTTTAAAAAATTACAGGGATATTTTGATTTGGTATTGTGAAGTCATATTATTTCTTTGTAAAAGCTTTTGTAATCTACTGGATGATTTAAGCCAAGGATAATTGTATGAGGAGTCTTCAAAAAGTTTGTGGTAAATGTGTATTACAAATAAATCTATGCATGGATTTAAAAATTTTTGCACCAAAATGAATTTGTTCTATAATTCTATTATTCCACACACTTTTTGAAGTCTCCACGTATGCAAATATATCAGGGGCAATCAGAAACTAGGAAAATATGATACTATTGAACAATTTTAGAAAGTATGCAAAAACAGTTCATATAATTTATTCACAGAGATTTTAGAGTATCAAATTATATAGAAAATGTAAAGTTTTCTTTATGTTAGCAAGAAGAAAAACATCAAAAGTCTCCTAAATACATACAATGATATTCAAGGTAGAAACTTTTAACTTTTGGTTCTAACGGCTTATTATTATTTTTTTTTTTTTGGTCATTCTAATCATATTTTCTAGATAGGATTCAAAAAAGTAAAATTCTGAGTCAGGGCTAGAGCTATGCACAGGGGCAACATAAAAATCAGTCACCAAACAAGTTTAAATATATTCAAGTTTTCCCAAGAGGAATGAAATAGCCTTACCTGGGGAGAGGCCTGACTGCTCTGAAGAAATGTTACATAACACAGTCTCCACAGAAGAACTAGCATGGATGATTTATGAATCCTAAGGGAAATACAAAGTACACCGAAACATAAATATATGAGCAAGTGGGAAAAAAAAAGAGTCATGAATATGAAAATAGATGAGGATGAATGCCTTTCATCCAGTTATATTTTAATGAAAATTCAGTACAAGTTTTCCTTTTTTTAGATAAAATGATCATATTTAAAAACACAAATTAAGAAATATAGAAAATAAGTACTCATGTTAGGAAGAGGAATATTCCCAAGAAGTCCCTGGTAGAGAAAAGCTTCAGAATTTATTTTATGGTTGTAAGTACATAAATATCTGTAATTAAAGGTAGAGACAGATAAACCAATAGCAAAATGTCATGTTTAATTTAGAACTTTGATATTAAACAGCTTTACTCCAACTGTAGGCTGTTTTCCAGAGAATCGTTTTATTTATTTACAAAGAAATGCTTCTGTATTTACTATAATATATGACAGTTTTTCAAAAATAAAAGATCGCAGTTGGTTTCACAAAATAGTTATGAAAAAATTGTTTAAATTATCTATCATCTTAAATAAATAAATAAATAAATAATGTTAATACGCTGATAAAAATGATTGGGTTTGAGAAATAAGAAGGACTATCTGGAAGAATCTGATTAGTAGATTAATATAGTATATGTGTGTTGCTTATCTGATGAATACACTTAAGTGACATGAAGGACCATGAATTACTGTAAGGGAAGAGGCCTTTTCAAAATGTTCTAAATTTTCTTAATGAGTCTAATATACTATTTTTTTTTTTTTTTTTACTTCTTACCCTGATTCTTCAGGGTCATCTAAAGTGCCAAAGAGACTCCTACAAAACATTATCCTACATATTTTTAAAGCCCCCTTGCCTTTTTTAACAGTTATTCATACAATTAGACTATTATAATGGAAAAGGTGTCAATATCAATTAAATTGAATTCAGCCATTACATTTATTGGATTTGAAAGCCAATTTCTTGGCAGGTGAAATTGCCCCATTATACTTGAAAAAAAGACTGATAATAGCATTGTATCAGTGGTAATTTGGGGATTTCCTCCCTAAAAGATACATTGCTAAATATTGTTATTATTCTCCATGTATTTTTATTTATATACCTTTAGGAGAAAAGACAGATCTGGATGGTTAGGGAGGCTCATTTATTCCTTTCTCTTCCCCTTGCACAGAAAATCCTTTTGGTAACTCATTCCAAAGTTGCCTCAGCTGGTTGGAGTTAGCTCTGTAGAGCAGACTGATTCTAGCTGCCAATTCTAGAGGTTCTTCTTTCTCAAGAAGATCCCTCTACCAGGGGCCTTTCATTTCTATATAGCCAAGCAGTGGTTTCTCATTTACTGGTCTAAAATTAAATAACATTTATTCATTAAGAGCTCCCCTTAACTGAAAAGCTGACCTAAATACACACAGTTCATCTATGTTTGGGATAAGTGAGGCAATAATTTGGGGAATTATTATCTTTCTGCTGATATATTTTTCCCCAAGTAAACTTTATTTAATATTTGCATGGGTAACACTAGAGATATTTATCTATTGTATATTTACTATATATGACAGCTAATAACCATGAAAAGACACTCTCCAGTTTTCTCAGTGCTATTGGTTTTGAAACTGGTGTCTATCCAATCCTCATGCACCACAGTACAGGAGAAATAAGCCCTTCTAAAGTCAGTGGCAGGTCCTAGGGACTATTGGTGACCAAGGCTGTGCTAGTTCCAAGCGCCAATTATGAAGTCTCACAACTCAGTCTTTCAGAAGGGCTGCTGAGGTATCCATTCCAAACCCTGTAAAAGACAGCACAGCTATGATGGCTGCTAGTTCCCGACCAAGTAAGTTAGCCAGAGGCTATGTTGACTGGGGACCCAGCAGGATTTTGAGGTTTGCTTTAGCCCCTGAGCACAGTAAGGCAGTAGTGGTCTGCCAGTCGCCCAAACCTCAATAAAAAGCACCTTGGAAGAGCAGAGGTATCTTTCAGCAACACTTATCTCCAAAATATGCAGATCATTAAAAGAAATGTAGATTTACTACCAAAGGAACCCCAGTTAGCAAGAAAAATGGGAGGGAAAAAAATGGAGTCCAAACTGGAGCTCCGAAAATTCCTGCAGGAATCGGCGTGATTTATGGCTGGCAGTTGGAGAACAGATAAAATAAAATGAACTACTGGAGTTCACAGAGATGAGGGCTCAAAGCACCACCAAGCAGATGGTCTGATGCAAAAACCTAGAATAAATTTGGCTGTTCCATGGACCACAATATAGACAAGCCAATAACTGGATTTCAAATAATTAACAGGATGAATGAGGCAGAGACAAGAACCAGGTCAGAGAACAGATTTCAGCCCTTCCTATTTTGGAGTGTGTAGGGATACTCTAAACATTCCTGACCAAGCTAGATATTAAAACTAACATGTGTCTTAGTTGATATTTCTTGACTGGATTGTATTTTCTCTTAGGTTGGAAGCTATAAAATTATATAAATATTCTGAGCTACATAGGCTCATTGGTTGGCTACAGCAAGGTTCTTCTTTTGGCTACTATGAAAGTTGATAAATTTATGAAATAAAGTTGTTTATATTCATAAAGTCTGCTAAGAATGTACATTTCTAACAATCTTTTATCCCAGAAGAAAAAAAAGTGATCATTCTTATCATGGGATGAATCTTCTCTCCTCTAAATTTTGAAGTCCTAAAACACAATAACTCAAAACGTGACCTTATTTGGAGATGGGATCTGTATAGAGGTAATCAAGTTAAAATGAGATCATTAAGAAGGTCACTAGTCAACATAATTGATGTCCTTTTGAAAGAGAAATTTGGATAAAAGGGACATTGCGTGTGAACATGAAATTGTCTGAAATTGTCATTGTTCTACAAATTTTTGTTATTTAAGCTGTGACACTTCATTACAGCATCCCTAGCAGATGAATAAACCTTCTTATACAAATTTAGTGTAAGAGGAAGCTATATGCAATGCCATTTCTAGCTTTTAGAGCTCTGTCTGACCAGTGAAAACTTCAGTGCAGACTTCAAAGTCTTCAACAGAAAATGACGATCATTGTTTCCTTACAACTGGACATTAAAACACTTTTCTTCCATGACTGACACTGAGTTGTCATGAACAAAGCTAATATTTTGTACTTTTATATTACTTTATGATGAAAATAAACATCTAATAAGATATATTGCATAACTTTACACTTCTGAATTCATCAATGATACATCAAAATGATGAATAAACTTGAGTACTATATGAACTATTGGTGGACATTTAAGCAGTCTACTAGAGTGATGTCTATATTTGGGAGGAAAGTGCTTTTCTTCTAATGTATGCAAGTAAGCAAAATAAGTGTAAGTACTTCTTTAGCTGCAACCAGAAAATTCAGTGTATTTTGCTTTAATAAGTTTCAGTTTGGGACATTTGTCATTTCCTTTGTTTTTTTCTTCTTTGATCCATTAGTTAATAGATGTTGCTTAATGAAAATAACTTGGTAATTTCATAGCTACCTTATTGTCACTCTTTACTGATTTCAATCCATTGCAGTTATAGAACATACTCTATGTAACTTAAACAATTTGAAACTTGTTGAGCATTTTTCAGTGGTCCAGCAGATGATGTGTCTGGTTAATTCTCCATGTAAACTTTCGAATGTTCATTGAAAGATTTTATTATTTCAATTAGGTTAAGTGAATTGAAAATGTTCAGATTTCTATCCTTACTGATTTTCTGAGAGGATTTCAAATTTCTATTTAGAAAATGTCAGAAATCTCTTTTCCCTCAGTACTGTTGGTTGTTGCTTTACATATCTTGATTCTTTTATTAAATCTGCATATTTTAGGATTGTTATGCTTTCTAGTTCATTGATGTTGCGTAAGTATAATAATTTTTTAAAATTTTTATGTGACATATTCCTTGTCAGAAACTCTGCTTTATCTAACACTTATATAGCCACTCTGACTTTTTGGAATAATATAATTTGTGTTGTACTTTATACCATTTCATTTTCTCACATTTGGCTCACTTACATCCTTGTATATGAAGTTAATATTTTGTTATCTTTATTTATCTCTAAGTGTCTTTAGTCACCTTAATTTTTAAATATGTGATCACTGAAAAGAATACATTGATGGGTTTTGTCTTTTCTTTCAGCATCATTAAATATGTTACCTATTTTCTTTTGGCTTGGATTGTTTCTGGTGTCAGTGGTTAGTCTGCTCCTTGAACAATTTACATTAACAGTTGTATATCTTTGCAGGGCATAGCATGGATTTTCGAAGCATGTATGCAGTGTACCATAATCAAATCAAGGATAATGTCATGTTCATCATTTTGGACAAAGAACACAGTTCATACACACACACACACACACACACACACACATACATACACACATAGACACACATGATTGTCAATGTCTGTTTTTCTCACTCAGTTGTGGTGTACAATTCTACAACCCATTTGTCCTATCTACCTGCCTTCTGTGTCTGTTAGATACTTTTGTCCTGATCTCCTCTTATTTTTCCATTCCACCCCATATAGTTTCTTCTACAGTTGTCCTCCCAACTTCTGTCTTTAACTCTTTCCATTTCTTTCATAGAGTTGAAACATTCAGTATATTTTGAGGGAGGAAATACAGCATTTGTTTTTCATAGTCTAGCATATTTTACTTAGAATTACATATTCTAGATTCAACCACTTTGTATTGAATGAGAGGATCTCATTGTTATTTACGGCTGAGTGGCATTCCATTGTGAATACGGAGCTTTTTATTATTTTTTTTAGGTTTATTTTATTTACAAGATTTAACTGTTTAGATCATGTATGGCCATGCATGGTTTTCCTTGCATTTAATCTATTTTACATTTTCAAGATTCCTAGTTCCGTGAGCTGTTCATGGGCAATTGCAACTGGCCCATTATTGGGCCATAACAGAGTAAAATTATCTCACTTAGAGAAAAATCATGGTTCAACTCTTAAATCTACATTTGGCCCTTTCAAAACAAAAAATTCTTACTGAGACAAATTTAAAATCATTTCATTGTTAAATGAAAGTGATAATTTCAGTTAAGAGCAAATACATATCCAAGACTATAGATAACTGTTCTAATTGTGCACAGGAACGGCCCTTCTCCTCTAGTAACAATGATTGCCAGAAAGACCCAGCAGTGCATTTTTTATAGTACCTGGTACCAAATATAGTAATAGCATAGTTGACTGACAAAACAGCTTCTGGGCCACTTCTGGACGTGATAAAATCAGTAGAATCCTTTAGCTCTCCATCCAAATTATGATAAATTACTGATACACTAATTTTTACATTTATTTTCTTTTTATACTGCTTTTAACCATGAGGTAAGATGTTTTATTTTTGTGAGTATTGACATTTCGAGTCAGATAATTATTTATTTCAGGGCCACTATGTACTTTTTAGGGCCACCATGGGCCTTTTAGGACGTATAGTGTAATCCATGTCCATCATCTCTTCTGTAGCCTACTAAATTCATAGCATAGTCCGTTTTGGTAAAGGAACCATTGGGAAGTACTGGGATGACCAATATAAGATTTTTATGACTTACATAATCACATTTTTCAGCCAGCCTTCTCAACAATAACCTCTACAGGTCCACCTAGTTGCATTCGAGTGAGCTGTTTTAAAAGTATACATGAACATACATGCTTAGCTGATTTTCTGTGCACCCAAAAGTGAGGGAAATAAAAATATTGAGAAAGGAAATGGTAAATGCCAGAGCAATGCTCTCACGTTTCAGTCCACCCCTTTTTAAGTGTAGTAGGTAGATAATACCACTCAGATGGTGGACACCAAAATAAAAACTAACAAAAACATGATTTTGCTTCCGCTGATTCTACAACCACCATATTCTACTCCAGAAGTTATCATGGTCAATAAAAGCAATTATTGGGTTTCTGTGGAGCTCAAAACTCCAGGGAAGAAAACAGGCAGAGTTTGGTTCATTTATGACATGACATAACATCCAGTTCACAAAATGTTAAGAGACCAGGGGAAGTAGTAACTCTCTCTGGCTTTACCTTAGAAATGTAGACAAAAAGCTCCAATCACTGTCTATGGTTTTCCAAAGCAGTTGCTTTAAAATTACTTTATAGACATGTTGTATATATCACTTAACATCTAATTCTCTTGCGGGAGAATTTATGGATTCTCGTATGCCAGAAAATGTCCCTGACAGTTCTATGATCAAAAATAAAAGAGAAAGGAAGGAAAAAGTATAATAACTACACAAGAATTGATGTCTAGACTAAGAAGACAATGAATCTGAAGGTTCATTTTCTTCCTTTAGTAGATTGGTTAGCAAAGAGCTGACTTAGCAGGTTGGAGGTGGCCCAGGAGGTTAGGCTGGTATCAGCCACTGCTGGTAGCATGTTTCCCTTTTCTGTCAGGCCACCTTCTCGGCCAGAGAACTACAGTTACATGTTTTCATAGCTATTCCCCAGTTATTGACCCAATACATATAAATCGTTATGAAAGTGGAGACTTCCCCACTGAAAAGTTAGCCACGGTGGATACAGAACATTTATACCAGCCTGAGTATGACCTCAGGATAACCTTTTGAGCCTGTGATATTTTTATATATAAAATTCCTTATAAATTTTTCCCTAATAAAGTCTATTTTATATCCACACTATTTGTGACTCAGGATATCTGACTATAACCTCTTCATATTATTGTTTTAGCCTGTAACACCCAATAATGCTGCTCATATTTACTAAATTATGTGTTACTGATATAGCATATATCAATATGCTACCACTATCTTAACTAGCTAATACATCAGAGCTCTTTAAAATGTCATTTATAAGATCAATTCATCTTTTAAATCCCTGTATAACTACATATATATTAATAAGCCATATATTTTATGACATTTCAATTAACTCTAAAAATGTTCTTGGATAACCTTAGTACTGGCAATACAATAAAAATGTTTTGCTTTAGACAAAAAGTGAGATAACTATATTAACATACACTTTTTTTCAGGAGGGAAGATTTTTGCTATAGGATGCATACACTCACCAGAGGGACAGAAACAGAAAGTGAGAAATAACACCCAATGGGGGATGACCACAATGCAATACCTTCTCCTCCATTCTCCTCTCAGGATTTTGGGCATGCATGCATGCATGCCTGGTGTGAGTTTTGAGCTGCTGGATTCAGAATTTGAACCGCTATCAACTATATGGGAGTCCAGTAACATAACCATTAGGCCATCTGCTGGTCCCAACATATTCTTTTTAAAGTAAATTTATCTTTAGAATTTATTTTCAAGTTGACATATAAAATTTTATGTGTTTATTGGGTACCAAATGTTTTGAAGTGTACACGCACACACATACACACATTGACCCATTGTGGAATGATTAAAACTACCTAATTGACAAATGCTTTACTTTACATAGTGATCATTTTTATGGTGAGAGAACTTAACATTCACTCTTTCAGCTTTTTTCAAGAATATATTATTTGTAACTATAGTTACCATGATACATACTAAATCAATTGAATGTAACCCCCCTATCTAACTGTAATTACATTTTCTTTGACAGAGATATCCTAACCCAGAAAGAAAGAGAGAGAATCTCAACCAGCATCTTAATGCCACAATCCATCTCTAGCATGCTCAGGGAGGTCTCTAGATTTGAACTCAAAGTTTACATGAGATTGCCTCATAGAGATTTTTATTTCTTGTATTTCTTTGTCTTCCATATCAGAGCAGATAAAGTTTATACAGGCAGCTTCAGATGGCTGACTCCTCTACCAACTGGTCAGGTCCTGATGAATTGGGATAAGTTAAGGAACTGTGACTTAGCAAACAGGTACAAGTCCCACACTACCCACAGCACAGCAGTGCAGGTTGGAGGATCTCAGGTTCCAAAGGCAAATCTGGGATTGGGCTGCACTTATAAGAGGCACATTGATGCCAGAACCCAAGTCTTTCAGCAGGTGGGACTTGGGAAACAGGAGCACTGCACAGCAGGAGGATACCAGGTTCTAGAAGCAAACCTGGGTGTGGTTGGAATGCACTCATGAGAGGTGCTCTGACACTAGAACCCAAGTTTCTAAGTGGGTGGGTCTCAGGAGGCAGGTGGCACTATGTGACTGGGACAATTTATGTTTTGAAGTTAAATGATGTACACTTAAGATGTATGCACTTAGTTTTATCTCAAAAAAGAGAGAGGTTGAGTTCTAATTAATGATATTCTGTAGAATATCATTTACAGAATAGATAGAGAAATTTTGCTGATGTTTGCTGTTTATGTGGAAATGCGTTAAGCAGTAAGATAAATGGCTGGATACACATGCTCATGTTAGAATCAAAGTTGGGCATATAGGTGTGTTCACTGCTAAATTCTTTTAACATCTCTAATTTGTGAAGTTTCTTATTATAATATGTTTGGGAAAATGTAATTAAAATAAATAAAGGTTACAATGGCCAGATCAGATAAATACATAACATATTGACAATTAAGATTACTAACTAATGGGAGTAGCAGGTAGCCTGGTTTTTAAGGTTCTGGGTTCCCACATGACTTACTATGGCTTGAGTCGTGAACCCATTGATTTAAAAATCACGTGGGGCACGTGTGTGTGTGTGTGTGTATTCTCAAAATCCAGAGAGAAAGGAGGAGAAGGGATTATGGTGTGGCCCTCTACCCTTGGGGGTAACTTCTCACTTCTCCTCTCTCTCTCTCTCTCTCTCTCTCTCTCTCTCCAGCAAACACATGTGCCCTATGTGAAAAATCTAAATAAATAAATAAAGATTCAAACATAGCTAACAAAAAAAAATTCAGAACATATATCTCAGAAAATATTGTTAACACATTATAAAGTGAGTAGACAGAATATATTTACTATTTGTAATATGGAAACCTATAATGAGAAACAACTAAGATAAGACCTAAGGTTTGTAAGATACGTTTATTTTTCCCTTACAAGATAGTTTTATAAAATGTAGTATATGGGAATGCAATATTTTAAAGTACTGTACAGAAGATTACTGATGGGAAAAATGTGTATAATTTAAAAGGAAACTTTACTTACTATAAAATGAACTTTCTGAAAAATCAGACCTGCCCCCTCTCCCATTATCTTTAGAATATTTTGAGATCCTTTTCATGGAAGTATTTAGCAGATCATTGGACGTTTTCAGTGTGGTTGTAGAATGGGCATTACAATCGCTCTCAATATAATGCTATATACAATAACTTTTCAAGTGTCCAAATCTTAAGACATTTTGTTGCAATTCATGGTTATCTCTTTCTCTAAAAGAATTGTGTTATATTTCACAGTTATATTTCCTATTTCACAAAAATAAAGATTTTTCTTATAAGTCTCTTCATATTCAGCTTTTATATTCCTTCAATAAACTAAAATTAGCTGTACAAGTAGTCAATTTTTAGGCCTTATGCTTCAGTCTCCAAATATTTATTGAAGTCCATACAGTTATGTAACTTTTTTTAAATTGCAACTAAAGTTTTTCATGAATTTTCTTACAATTTTATTGCCTCATTGTTGTTCCTTACAAGTCAGAGAATCTTTAATCAACTCTAATTTCTTTATACAAACTGGTCTTTACATATATATTTCTAAAACTGCAGGAATACAAACTTTGATGAATTATAAACAGGTATCACTTGGAAATTTTTAGTATCAGATTAATAGATCTTACCATTGAGATCATCTTTTACTAATTTCAGTGTGAGAAACCCAGCAATTTACATTTTAAATGTGCATCCTTGATGATTAAACTAAACATAAAAATTGGGAGACCTTATTTTAAATAAGTATTCTAAACAATTTCACCTTTTATCTTATCTAGTAGTTCTCAAAAATGTCTGTGGCATAGCCTCATTAGGTTAATAATATATAGTTTTTACATCTTGATTTAGAAAAAAATGATTAAATAAATGGATTTTACATTATGTTTTAATTTGTGGAAATAAGTAGAAGTGGGTCAAATAAGAATTATTGGCTCCAAAAGAATTCACAGACTAAGGTCCTTAGCATGTAATTCTTACTTAAGCAAACTATCTTAAAGTGTCTGAATGATATTTAAGTGAAATTGCTGTGTGTGTCAGGAGTAGGTAGGAGAAAGCTGGAATTTCTTAATAATGACAAAAGTCGTTATCACATTCACTAAGATAATTACTACAGCCACAAGATATCTGTACCAACTACGGTTGAAAAGATGAAAAATTCTGATATTGTGCCAGTTCACAGATACTTGATTTCATATTTTAAGGTCACCTTTAAATATTTTAAAGTAAGAATTTATTGACACCATATTTAGTCATAACCTCACAAGTAAGAGTTCATTAACCACAAGCATGAAAGAGGTTATCAAAACCAAAAAGAGCATACTTTAAAAAAATTTTAAATCAGCCCAAAGGATAGAGTTTCTTTTTTTTTCTTTTTTTGAGAGAGCTTTTTGCTATTGGGTGTGTGTATGCTTGATAGAGTGACAGAGACAGAATGCAAGAAATCATCCCCTGGAGGAATAGCCATGTTGTAATCCCGGTCTCCATTCTCCTCTTGCAATTTTGGCCACACATGCACATATATCTGGAGTGAATTTTAAACCACTGGGTCCAAACTCAAACCACAGTCGATGATGTGGGAGTCCTGCGATAGAACCAATGTGGTATCTTCGGGTCCCAGGATAGAGATTTAACACAAGGACATCACAGGAGACGAATAATGGAACTAAATCTGTAGGCATGATCAAAGATTCAGTAGTAGAATGGAAATAAATAAATACTTCTGGGGGCAGAAACAAAGAAACAGAAGATTGAATTACGTTAATTTGTCTTATTATCAAGAACCAAGATTGAGCCACTGCACATTAAATCACAGAGTCAGGCTTAGGGAAACATTTGAAGACGTCATTGGTGCCAACATAATATCTACATATATCTTTTGAGGCTCTACATATTCTTTCTGTTGCTGCATTTCCTTCTACTTTAGCATATATAAGTTAGTTTTATATTTTAAATTTCAGGAAAATACCTTTTTTTTTTTTTTGCATCTTGAGTTTAGAATGCCAATGGACACACATTTTCCAGTTATCCTTGTGGGAATGACTGAGTATAGAGTCTTACTGATTAGTTGGTAAAATTATAACTCTCTTTGTGATTAAGTTTTAAAGAGTTAATTATTAGAGTGAGAGCCAGCTAGAGGGAAATGGTAGTGAAGAGGCAAAGGGTCTAGGGTGCTCTGCATGTGCTTAACTTAGCTGATAAAGGAAAACATTATTAAACTCCATAAACAAAATTGAGTTGGTGAAATTAGTCAATGAATTGAATGATAGAATTGATATTAACAATATACTGGGACCAAACAATGAGGTGGCTGTAATGCAACTGAACTGAAGATATTAGCAATAACTTTAGCAATAGAAAACTATCTAAGATGAGCCTTCAAATTATGCATTTAATCCTGAACAAATATAACCTCTTCCATCCAGAATGAAAGAATTTACCAGCCAATTATAAAATACATTAACCGAGGTAGACAATGGTTTATTTAAAAAGTTATCTTAGGGGTGATGTGGTACTTGAGACAGCTGAGTCCCACATGATCAATGGCATGGTTTGAGTCCCAGATCTGGTGGTTTATCACTGAGGAAGGGACCACAGATGGCTCAATGTTTATGTGCATGTATTTCCAAAATCCTTTAAAGATAAAGGAATGTGGCATGACCAACTCTCATGAGAAGTGCTTTCTCATTTTCCCTCCCTCTTTCTCTCTCCAGAAAGTGTATGCACCCTCTGGCAAATTGTAAAAAAATATGTAAAAATACATATATGTGTGTGTGCACGTGTGTATACATATATGTACATATATGTATGTATGTGTATTATATATACATACATTTATTAAGTCATTTGCAAATGGATTTTTATCTTAGGACATGTGTGCTTGTCAGAGGAAGAGAGACAAAAATAGTGAAAGAGAAAGTGAGAAATTACACACACACACACACACCCCAGAGGCATAGCCACACCACAGTCCCTTCTCCTCTATTCTCCTCCCGGGATCTTGGACACACACACTCTCACCCAGCATGAATTTCAAGCCATTGGATCCAGGATTTGAACCACAGTCGACCATGTGGGAATCCAGGATGTAAGCGCTATGCTTTCTGCTAATCCCTGTTATTATCTCATTTTAAGATGGTGAGATTTATGTGACAATCTGATAATTTTCTCTTGAAAAAGACTCATTAAAAGTGTGTGTTTGAATTACATAATTTAACATAAATGCTAAAAAAATGCACTAAATACTGGGATCAGGAAGATGGTATAGGATGCTGGGAGGATTGTAAACTGTGTCATATAAATAGTGCTGAAACTAGAGTTGTTTTGCAAAGAGAAGAGAAAGTCTGGCAGGTAAAAGGGGGGGTATCATCGCAGTCTTAATATTTTTACATTTCTGAAGTTTATTGCTATTTAATGCACCAGTAACTATTTCTCTGATTATGTGACAAAACATGTAGTCTTGCTGTTCAAATTGTCTAAGAATCATTGATCCCAGCATCAGAGTGTAGATAGTTTTGAAGGGCTGTCTAGTGAAAAAAAAAAAAAAAAAGACAAAAAGACAACTTTTATTTTTATTATAGAAGGCAAATGTAGAAAAAGAAAACAGTTAAATCAAGGATATTAATATATAATTCTATTTATTGAATTAATGATACAGCAGCAGTATTTAAGCAAAGGCTGTATACCTGACCGTTTTTTTTTTTTTGAGAGGTTTTTGCTATATGACGTGTGCACTTGCCAGAAAGACAGAGAGACAGAAAGTGAGAAATCACCCCCCCAGGGGGGATGGCCACACCGCAATCCTTTCTCCTCCATTCTCCTCGCGGGGTCTTTGGCACGCACACACATGCCCCCGGCATGAGTTTAAGTCACCAGGTCTGGGACTTGAACCACAGTCGACTACATGGGAGTTCAGCAACTTAACCACTACATTAACTGTTGGTTCCTGTATCTGACCATTTTTAATCATGTTTTGAAGAGTAGATTTTTGTTATAGGAGGAATGTAGTCACACTAGCATCCATTTTAATATCAATTTCAAACTTTAAGACTAACATTTTAATTTGGTGAGGAATAATTGTCAATGCTTTGTCTAGATAAAATATTTCACTAATCAAGTAATCAGTCTGATGTTTTTATTGTGAAAAATTATGTTTATTTATCATATATATTTAATTACAATAGATCACTTAGCGTGTAAAGTGAATGTACTCAACATGAATACACCTCATACCAGCCAATGAATTAATTCATTGACCTTTCAGTTTTTTTCCTGTTTCATCTGTATATCATTCAGCATGTATCTTTAAAAGTAATACTATTAAAACTAAGACTACTTTTCTCTGTATTACCAATACCTGGTACACAGCATTTTCTGATTCAAATTACTCTAATAAATCAGAAATTAACAACTAAATTTTATACTTCTTAAAAGTATCCAAAAAAAAAGTAAAAAAAGAAAGAAAGAAAGAAAGAGACCAGCAGTTGGCATAATGGCTATGTTGCTGGACTCCCATGTACTCAACTGCAGTTTGAATCCCAGATCCAGTGGTTTAAATTCACACCAAGGGCGTGTGCATACATGCCCAAGATCCTGAGAAGAGAATGGAGGAGAAGAGATTGCGGTGTGGGGGGGGATTTCTTGCTTTCTGTCTCTCTGTCTCTCTCGGTCTTTCTGGCGAGCTCACAGGCCCTGTAGCAAAAAAAAAAGAAAAAGAAAAAGAAAAAGAAAAGCAAAGAAAACAGAAAGTATCCTACAAACCACACTGTAAATATATATGTGATTAAATACAATATTAAGAATAATAATAAATAAAAGTATTCTACAATCCTAATCTTTTTACCACTAGCATCATTTAGAATCAGATACTTCCAAAATGATAATGATAAAGTAGATATTTGATCCAGAAAGAGAGGCACATGGTCTTATTCATGGGCAAATTCATTTTCTAGAAATTAAGGCCTGAAGGAAGTTAAATTGTAAGAATCTAGAGTAGCAATACCTACCAAGGCAGATTCAGACATGGTGATAGTGTTGGGGCTCTCTAATGGTTAAGGTATTATTATTTTATTATTTCAGTTTTTTTTTTTCCATAAGATGCATGCACTTGCCAGAGAGAGAAAACAGAGATAGTGAGAGGGAAACTGAGGTCTCATCCCCAGGGAAGATGGTCATACTGCAATCCCTTCTCCATCATTCTCCTCTCAGGATTTCGGCATGCACACACAGGTTCCCTGCATAATGTTAAAACCACTAGGTCCAGGACTAGAACTGCGATCAGCCACATGGGAGTCCGACACCTTAACCACCACGTGCTGGTCCCTGGTTAGGGTATTATTAAAGTCACGTATCAAGTATAGAAATTATTGAAAAGTTTAGTTTACTCCATAATTTTGCCCCAGGCTCCATTGTAAAAATTAACAAAAATGGTAGCTACTTTCTCCAGGTAAGAGCAATTAACATGAGACCTACCCTCTTACTGAAATTGTAAGTGCGCTGTACAGTATCCAACTGTCTAATATTGTGTAGATATTTAGTATTTAATTATCTTGTGTAACTTAAATGTTACATCCTTTCAACAGCAGCTTCTCCTGGTCCCTGAAAGCCACCATTTTACCCTCTTATTTTTAAGTCTTACTATTTTAGCATATAAGTGAAATAATGCACCATTTGTACTTTTGTGAACAGCTTATTTTACTTATTACAATGTCCTCCAGGGTGATCAGAGTGATTGCACATGGCAAGATCCTTTATGTTGAAGGTTGAATAATATTGTGCTTTATGTACATAACATTTCTCCATTCATCCACTGAGGGATATTTGAGTTTTTTCTATATTGTGGCTACTGTGAATAATGCAACAATGAACATGGGGTGCATATATCTCTTGGAAATCTTGATTTTAATTATTAGGATTTATACCTAGAAGTGGGATTTTAGACCAGATGATAATTCTACTTTTAACTTTTTAGTAACCACCAAACTATATTTTACATAGATCTGCATCATTCCCACCAACTGTGTGTACGGTTCCAATCTCTCCATAGCCTCACCAATGCTTACTTCGTGTTTTTTAAAATAAACCCTTGTATCAGACCAGTAGGTGATGTAATAGTTAAGGCACTGGACTCCCACATGGTCAACCACAGCTGGAATCTTGGGCCCAGAGGCTTGAAATTCACATTGGCATATGTGCATGTGTACCCAAAATCCCAAGAGGAGAACAGAGGAGAAGGAATTGCAGCGTGGCCATCTCTCCTGGGCAGTGATTTTCTGCTTTCTGTTTCTCTGTATCTTTGGTGTATATACACACTTCATAGCAAAAATCACTAAAAATAAAATGAATAAATGAAATAAAATAAGCCCATACATATGAGTCTTCCAAAAGTTCAAGGAAAATGCATATTATGAAAAACTATGCATTGACTCCTAAAAAAAGAAAATTCACAGCAAAATATACTCATACTTTAATTTCATTTTTTAACAAACTCCTTGAAGTACCTTTGTATGGTCAATTGATCTTCAATACAATAAGGAAAGGATAACTTCTTCAACAAATCATATTGGAAAAACTTATATCCACATGAAAAAAATGAAACTGGATCCTTATTTTATATCATACACAAAAATCAATTTAAAATGTATTTCTGACAACACACTAAGAAATTTCTTGGATATGATACCAAAAACACAAGCAACAAAAGCAGAAAGAGACAAGAAGAGCTTCAGTTAACCCAAGACCTTCTACACAGCAAACAATCAGCAGAGGGGAAAAACAAACTATGAAATAGGAGAAAGTATTTGTAAACTATCTTATAAGGGATTAAGATCCAAAATACACAAATAAATCTTATTACTCAATAATAATAACAAAACAATCCAACTAAAAAGTAGCAAGGTGGGTCAGATCTGTAGTTCCCTGGTTAAGCCCCATGTTTTGGGAACTGGATTTCACGTGGCTGACTGCAGATTGAATACTGGCCTGGTGGCTTGAATAACATGCCAATCACATATGTATTTATGTCCAAAACTCTGACAGGAAGTAAAAAAGGATTATGGTGTGGCCATGCTTCATGGGAGGTTGTTTTTTCTCACTCTATCTCTCCTTGTGGTGATAGTATACACCTCTGTTAAGTGTGTGTGTGTATAATTCAATTAAAAAATAGTCAAAGGACTCGAGAAGATGTATCTCCAAAAAAGATATACCCATGGCTGCCAGGTATATACCAAGATACTCAACATCAGCAATCATTAGGAAAATGCAAATCATAACCACATATATCACCTCACAACTGTTAAGATGGTTATTAGTAAGAAAACAAACAAGCAAACAAAAAACTTTTAAACATTTTCAGCAGGGACTTTTTTAGTCACTGCTACAGAATGGAAAGTATTTGAACTAGTCCTTATTGTACCAATTTTTAAATTTGTGCTTATTGTCATTACAATCTGTTTTCTCTACAAACTCACAATTTGTGTAAGTATTGTTTTATCCATATCATAATGTATTTTAAGGTAGTTTGAACTAAAGAAGCATAGTACAGTACTTTCGAGCTCATGACCTGGAGCCACAGTGCCCATTGGTCAATGTTTGCTAGATATTACTTGTCTTAGTCAAGATTTTGGTAGTGGCTGACTAAAAGACATTGAGGGTAGAACTTCTAAATATGTTATTAGTTAAGAAGATCAATATAAGCTTTAAAAATAAGAGAATTATGGGCTGGTTCCGTGACTCCGTGGTTAAGAGAACTAGACCCCACATGAATGAATGACTGCACAGTTCAAATCCCATCCGTGGTAGCTTGAAAAATATGCCACGCACATGTATTTGAATGCCCAGGATCCCAACAAGATAGAGACATGGAGGAAAAAATATTTCAGCCTGAGCTCACCATATTAGGGAGTGATTTCTTCCTGTCCCTCTCTCTCTCTTTCTTTATCTCTCTGGCAACTGCACATGCCCTTTGGCAATTTTTTAAAAAGTTCAGTTGAATAATTTACTGTACAAACATGATTCTTGGGCAAAAATTATAGTTGGTATTTCTCATAAAAATACACTTCTCAAATAAGAAGTCACGGTCTTTCCACCAGAATTTTGTTTTTAAACAAGTTCAAAATGACCACTAACTTGTATTGTTTTTCATTTTTGTTTGTTTGTTTTGTTTTGTTTTTATGCCAGAGGGCACATGCACATGCCAGAGAGAAAGGGAGCTCTCCAGTGGGGCATGGTCATGCCATAATACTGTTTCCTCCATTTCTCCATTCTATGAGGATCTTGTTTGAATAATGATGTATAATTTTTATTATCTTCAAAAAAATGTTCCTTATTGCACACCGAAGAGAAAACTATTATATCTCCTTTCTATAAGTGAGAAAATAATCCCAGAAAAATTAAGTGATACAAACAAATGTCCAGAACATATATTCCTGTTCATTTTTTATTAATATAATTAGGTAGTATACTATTCATAAAACTGTTATATTTCTTTTTTTTATGTACTATGATGGATTTTTTTTCCTCTTTTAAACCAAAACCTTCCTCTACAAAGGGTTGACATTTTAAATCTGCTCTATTTCACTCCCATTTGCTGCATCAGTGCCAATTTCTCCAATTAGTCTGACAACACTGATAGTCTCAGTAGTCAAGTTGTCTTGGAATCATTGATCCCAAGACCAATGGGTAAGTACTACTGGCCTTCAAATCAGTGATCAGAATGCCCTTCCTAATTATGGCTGTCTTCTTTCCTTTTTATCTGTATGACACGGACATTCTTAACAGACTTGAGTTATCTGCCTAGAAGCAATTGTCATTACTCATTAGAATTTCACATCTAAAAGTTGTAAACAAGTCTCCTGGTTTCCATCTTTAAACTAAAAAACCTTAGGAACATTTTTTTTCACACTGCTAAATTTAAAGTTGTCTTTTATTTAATAGTTCACAATGTGTTTTTTTAATAAATTTAAATGATTTACTAAAATGTTTATCATTTTTAACAAATTACTAAATATATTTTGTTCTTCATGTGTGCATGTGCATGTATGTGTGTATGTGTGTGTGTGTGTTTATATATATATATATATATATATATCATGACACATCACTTAGAAAGGATGATAATTTGACATAAAATTAATTTGTCAACAGGTTTTTTAATACCTCTGTGTACACTATTGTAACATAATTGTCTTCAGTTTCTAGTAATTAAAATGTTGGATAGATATGTGCTAAATAGTGCAATTCTTTTTGTTATTTACCCAGATTTAGTTACTTAATTATACATAGCTATAACAACTTAAATTACTAGGTAGGTTAAAACTCAAGCTCTATGAGTGTTTTTAAAAAGAATGAGGCAACTTGAGTCTATATGCTTCTCAGATATGCAGAGTTCTTTAATTCAGCAGATTATGACTATATGATTATTTCTTTCTCTTGTTTCCTGACTTTTGACCTTCTTAATGCTTCTTCACACCACTAATAAAGGATGAAGACAAGAGATATTAAACTTAAATTAGTCTACTTGTTAGTCAGTCACTGAGTCAGCAAGGACCTGCTGAGAGTCCATAGCATACAAATTACAGCAATTTTCTCTTTAGTAATCTCTTAGTCAGAAGGAAGCTCACAATTTTGAAAAAAATTATATCATACTTATTATGGTTATTATGGAGTTTAACCATGTACAGTCCCTCAATTCCATTACATATTAGTTATTATTAAATTTTATTTTTGTTAGTATGTTTATTTTTGTCTTAGGAAAATAAATGCTGTACTATGGATTTGTGTATATGTTAATTTAAATTCTGTATAAAGATACTGTCAGACAAGTGATTATTTATAATACCATCACTCTTTTCTATAAAAATATTGATAAAGATTTTAAGTTAAAACTTCATTCAAATCTAATGTGAAGTTTCAGTCATTTACACAAGTATAGAAGAACTTTCTGGTAACTATTATAACCAGTACTGTTCTGATTTGAAAGACATAATTTTGGGGACTAGTAGATGGGGTAATAGTTACAACCCTGGACTCCCATGTAGTCGACCATGGTTCAATTTCCAGACCCGGTGGCTTAAAACTCACACCGGGTGCATGTGTGTGCATACCCGAGATCATGAGAGGAGAATAGAAGAGAAGAGATCACAGCATGACCATCCACCTGGGGGGTGATTTCTCCCTTTTTGTCTTTCTCTGTCTCTTAGGTGAGGGTCTGTGCCCTACAGCAAAAATCTCTCTCTCTCTAAAAACAAGACATAATTATTGACATATTCATTCCTCACTCTGGTACACAAAAGCTTGGAAAACTAGAAAATACATGAGAAAATAAGTGCTGCCTCCCCACCAACCTGTTTATTACCATCCAATCCTCCTTGATCAAAATCTCTTGAGTCGTTTTCTTCACTGACCAGAAGAATCAATTCCTATGCATTATAAAGTCCCAGAGCCATGCCTCATCTGTTTAGTTGAGCATGACGGGAGCTTTATTGCGAAGTGTATTCAAAGATAACACTGTAGGGCCCAATGAAATGGGTATTTTCCCAATGTAGGAGAGAAGAAAGAGTCCAAGGGATAGAAAATATAATTATAAGCCCTATGATTAATTAAATGACAATTTCCACTTACAAAGAACACCTAGGATGAGAGCCATCCTTTGTGTCTAGATATTAGGCATGAGACAGAGCCCAGCAGAGTTAATGTTATACCAGACACTAATAAGTGCATAAGGATATCATCTTAAAGATGTCTTTCAACATTTGTTTCCTCAAAAAATTATTTCTCCACCCACATAAACACCAAATAAGAGCAAGACAATGTTTCAAGGCATATTTATATATGCTAGTTTTTGGATGGAATTCAGCTTGATGGAACATATTAAGCATATTAAAATAAGCAAACATAGCACTCTACGGACAAAAGAAATAAAATATTATTCCTCTTGTTGATCTCTGAATGTTCTCCATCTGTATCTGTAAATTCTATAACTACAATATATAAATCTTGAATCACTTCCTGAATGTTTAGGGGAGAAAAATTCTTAGTTTTATTATTTTTTTAATTAAAAAAAACCTGTTTTATACTCTAAATAGAAAACAGGTAATATTTCTTCTGTAACTTAAGAAAAGGTGGTCTTAAAAGGAAAGTTTAAAAGTTCGAGACAGTTTCTCTTGAATCATTCAAAGCAATCTGTGGAAGTCGGATAATAAGAGAGAGCCTAAATAAGAAGTCCTCATATAGGTTTATTTCTTATTTGTTTTTAAGAGGAAGAAGTCATAG
Organism: Tupaia belangeri chinensis; assembly: GCF_000334495.1. Lineage (NCBI taxonomy): Eukaryota > Metazoa > Chordata > Mammalia > Scandentia > Tupaiidae > Tupaia > Tupaia belangeri. The sequence goes on from NW_006159764.1 coordinate 3,502,298, forward strand.
TACAATGTTGAATACGCACATTTCAAAAATAGATCATGAGGTTTTATTTCCTAAGTTACAACCTACAACCATTGCATTAATGGCTAAGATTTATCAATGAAGTTTATTAAACCAGACATCACTGCCAGGTGCCTTAGAAAATACATGTCTGATGAAGCACACAGTAGTTATTTTTTCTTCCTTTTGCCAAAATACAGAAAGTAAGAGATTTTATATAAAGATCCAGAATTTCCATCTTTTTTGACAATGAAAGTATCTGGCAGTGGCAATCCCAGCTCTACATTGCCATAAGGCACTCTGCTTCGGCTAGCATGGCCCCTTAGATGAGTAATAGGTACACACAACCCTCTGCTCACCCCCATGTGTTTTGCTCATTAAATGACCTATCCAAGGATTTCCCAATTTTAGCTCTAATGAAGCAGAACATACCTGCATGACAAAAGTGTATACATTAGTTAAACCAGCAGTTCTTATTTCTTCTGCTATGTTTTCTTATTTTCAATTCATAAAAAAAGATTTAAGTGCTTTATTGAGGCATAAACTCCTGAAGAATTTTTAAGGTGTATAGTCTGCCAAGTAAGAATTTGGGGGATTTATTTTTATTTCTTGTAAGATTTGGTAAGAATCTGAAACAATTAATAATGAAAAAAATGCTATCACCTCTGATGGATTTTTTACAATTACTTATTTATTTTTAATTTTATTTGTTTATTCATTTATTTTAATTTGACAAGAGAGGAACAGAGTGAGAGTGAGAATGAGAGAGAAAGAGAGAATGCAAGCTTCCTGATCTGGGACTTGAACCACATTCTGCAACATGGGAGTACAATGCCCTTAACCACCATGCTGTCTGCCAGCCCCAAACTCAGATGGATTTTTCCAAAGACAGCCAACAAAACTAACATAATTAACTTTATAATGGTGCATCTTAAATCTCATGTCTAATAAATTAATTGGCCCCATCACAATATTCACACCAGTAATATTGCTGGTATACACTATGTGTGATTCTGTTTGACTAGAGTTCTCTGTACTTTGCAAAATCTAAAACCATATATTCATTATGTACTCATACAAAGTTAGCTTTATTTAAATTTTTTTATTATATACCATATGTTGGAACATTTTGTGTAATTGCCTAAAAAGTCACCAGTACTTGTTTTACATTTGATTTTTGAAATTAAGTAACATCAAAATCAGACTATCTGACTTGTTCGAAATAATGTAACTATTTAGAACTCTTATTTTTTGATCTGTAAAGGTGAGTAGCTAAGTAGAATTTTTTTTTTTCCAGCTTGTGCCATAGGGCACGTGTGTACTCTGGAGAAAGACACACAGATAAAGACAGTGAAAAGAAAAGTGAGAAATCACCCTTTGGGGGGACATCCGCACCACAGTTCCTTCTCCATTCTCTTCTCAGGATTTTGGGCATGCACACCTACGTGGGGTCTTATGAATTTCAAGTCACCAGGTCCAGGACTCAAATCACAGTCAACCACATGAGAGTCCAGTGCCTTATTCACCACACCACCTGCTGGACCTAGTAGAATGTTATGAAATCTTCTTTTTTTAACCTTGACACTAAGTTCAGAAACTGAAAAAGTTGGAATAATTTCTCTATTCTGCTGCTTTTATAACTTTAAGGAATTAAAAATATATTTTTGTTTTCAGGGCAATTCAACATAAGCTCTATTTGATTACTAACTCATCCTTTCAAAGAGAAAATGTCTGATTTTCTTTTATCAAGTGATCACACTTAACAAAATTTTATGCTTAAAAAATAATTTGGCAGTTGATAAATAATGATAGACTTCATTGCAGTCATGATCAAAATGAATAACTAGAATAGAAATCCCTAATTTTTACATAAGGAAACAAATCTGCAAATGATTCTACTTGTCTTTAAATATCAGCTTTTAAATAGCTTGAAGCTATCAACATGCTATCTAATTCATTATCATTATACAAGCATGTATTTTTATAAATACAGAAATGCAGATTTTACAAATATAAAATAAATCCAACATATTGAAAAACATATTATAAATAATGTAAGGCAATCACTCTGAAATGTATGAATGGAATTATGTTAAAGTAAATCAATACTGAGTACAATGAAACACCATGCTTGAACAGGGGACAATGGGTTGTCTCTGTGCTGACTTACTGGCATCCTATGGCCTTTTCAGCGATAATTGTTTCTGTTAATGTGGCATGTTTGGGCAGAAAGCCAGGTCATCCTGAACGAACAACTATGGTCACAGGGTTGTGTAGAGATCAGACCAGCTCACTCTGCCATCCTCCTCTGCTTGCTCTTTTCTCTGGTGTCTCTATTGTATGTCTCTCTCGATTTCTCTTGATAGCTTTTAGTACCTATCTATTTCTCAAATAATGCTAACAGGATACATAAATGAGATGATGAATAAGTAATAGCTACTATTAATTGCTGGATGTGAGACAGTGGGATGTTGGTTAACAAGACTGGGTACTTGATGGTTGACTGTACAATTTGAGTCCTGGACCCAATGGATTGAAAAACACCTGGTGTGTGTATGCTGCATGCCCGACATTTTGAATGGAGGGGATTGTGGCATGGCCATGTCCACGGGTGGTGCTTTCTCGCTTTCTCTCTCTCTCCTTTTCTCTCTTTTTCTCTCTCTCTGGTGAGCACACATGCTCTACAGCATAATTACAAATAAAAAACATACAGAAAAATAAATGTAGTTTTTATTTTCACACAAGTTCAGATAATATAAAAATAGTAAAACTTACTTCTGGCGGAAAATGCCAAGAATCTCTGTTTGCCATTGTGTAGTTCAGTATTTCTGTTACTCCTTGTGCACGTGGTGTACCTTGGCATTAACACGCAGGTTCAGATTCAGCTATGGGGTGAAACCTGACACCCTGTACTAATCAGACTGCTGCTGCTGACTGCTCACACTGTCAGTAGCAGGGTTACAGTCCACGTAAGATAGTGAGGCCTGAATCCCTTATATCACTGACAATTTACAGGATAAAAATGTCTACCTGTACCACTCATGGGCACTACTTTTACTATAAGTGTAATAATGCACTATTTCTACATGATCAACACTTATTTATACTCTGTATTGCTCAGAAAGAACAAGTTGCAATCTTCACCAAGTTGTTGTGATGTTCTCGTTTACTTACGGGTCTATGGTTGTAAGATTTTATAGAATCAGAACATATATTTCAAAGACATACTGCTAACTTTCAGTGTTCCTTAATTTCTTTGTGGTTATTTTTCATTATTGTTCATGTTCTAATTTGCTCTTGTACCTTATATGCTTTAAATATACATATACATAAACATATATATATATATGTGTGTGTGTGTGTGTGTGTATTTAAGATAAAGAGATAAGTGCTCTCTCCCTCTCTCTCATATATACTTGGAGTGTGTGTGTGTGAGAGAGAGAGAGAGACAGAACAGTCAATAGGGTCCCAACACTACAATCTACCCTCAGCTTTTGACTAGCCCCAGATCATGGGTCTATGCTTGCCTGCTGTCTTCAACGAAGTCTCCAGACTTGGACTGCAAATCTTCCTAAGTAAGATTACTTCACAGAGCATCACATTCTGTGTTGTACTACTGTCTGGGTCCAGTGATTTATTATTTATTTATTTATTCATTCATTCATTCTGGGTTTGGATTTTAGAAATAACTCTTTGAATTTCCATAGTTTACTTTTTAGACTTAGATTAGATCCACCACTTGATATAAAGATTAGTGTGGAGCTTCAACTTATTTTAATTTTATGCGTCTGTTTGTCCTCAAACTCTGTTATGCGTAATCCAGTTTCCCCCATAAATGTGTATGCATTGATGATATATAGAAATGTCATACGGGTTTATTTCTAGACTTGTATTCTGCATCATACTCTGTTCCTCTTTCATACCATACCACACTTCAAATTATTATAACTTACAGAGCTTTTAAAAAGACAACTTTTACAATTATTTTGAGGCACATGATGAATTATTGTTAGTTATATTTACTTTACTGTACTATAGAGAACTAGAAAATGTTTCTTCTTTCTGATCATAATTTTTATATCCATTAACTTAAGTCTCCCTGTCTGCCTTTTTCCTCACCCTTCTCTGTCTCTAGTCACCACTATTTTACTCAATTTATATGAGGTCAGTACGTTTAGTTTTCATATATGCTATTATTTTAATGCCCCCCCCCGCAGCACAGTCCATATGTGCTGAATAGTAAGTAAGGCCTTCAAGAGATTAAAATTAACGTTATCAGGGTGGGAACACCATGCTGTTGGGTTTAACGGGAAGGGAATAAGGCCAGAATGGACAGAGACACAGGGACACACAGATGTGCCCTCCTGTTTTCTCATGATCCGATGCCCTGCATGCGTTTGGGAACAACCAACAAGATGATCCCTTCCAGATGTGGTCCCTGGACTTGGGCTTCTAAAATCAGTAGTTAAATAAACCTCTGATCTCACACATTACTGAGACTCAGGTATTTTCTGTTATTAACAACAGGGTGAACTAGAACAACACAGGAGTGAAAGCATAGGATTTTCTCTTTCTGTGCCTGATTATTTCACATCCTATAGCATCCTCCTATTTGGTCCATGCTTCCTTGAGTGACAGTATGTCTTCTTTGCAATGGTTGGTTAGTATTTCACTGTATAGAGGCCCCATTTCTTTGGTCAGTTGAGTGGTGGCTGGACACCAAGGTTGATTTTCTATCGTGGCCATTGGGACTAGCGCTGTAATGTACATTGTGGATACAGATATCACTACATGTACGACTTCCATTTCCTTTGGGTGTGTACCTAGTGGTGGGATTGCTGAAGTATCGGGCAATTTTATTTTTCCATTTTTGAGGGCACTCCATGCCATCCGATAGCAGGACAGGTTGTTTGTATGTTGGAACAGGGAGTAGATGGAAAATCTGCGCTTCCTGCTCAGTTTTGCTGTGAACTTAAAACTCCTCTGAAACATGACATCTTTTAAAATAAAAGCCAACATTCTCAATTTCGTTAGCTATATGCATATATATGTACACACATATAGGACATACTTGTACTAAAATTATTTATTCTTTATTTAAAGTCAAGTAGACTGGGAAACTGATGGTTTTATTTTCTAAAGTTGGCGATTCTGCACCTGTTCCTTTCGATTTGATGGAGGAGGGTTAGGCTGCCACTGATTTAATGATGTCATCCTTTTTTTTCCCCTTTTGTTTAACTCATCGAAGTGAGAAACTGACTGAACTTTTCTTTGATCTTTTTTTCCAAACACCACACATATAAGGCAGGATTTATAGTGTTGATAATAGATAATAGATGTTAAACAACCACCTCTCAAAGAAGAAAAACATAGAAGGAAAAGAAGGAATTCTAAATATTAGTAGTTAGTTGCCAAATTCTTCTGTCATGACCATGATTACATTGCCAGTGTGATGTAACTTAATGAGGACTAGGAAAAAGATCTTACCATCTGCTCTATCAAAATGGTTTGTACTGACCTCAAGTAAGTATTCATATAGAATAGATGGTAATTCTTAAAACAAGAGTTTTTCATCAAAATGAAGCATGACTCTTTAACTTCAATATTGGACATTGTATTAGGTTGTCGGGATAGTCTGATATATTTTTCTGTTTTTCTATGCAAGTGTGTGTCATGATTTTCCCAACAATCCAGTATTTCATGACCTAGTACCCATGCCAGTACACACTCCTCTGCATTGTTTGTTATCTTGTCTCCTCATAAACTTTCAAGTCTTTACACCTTTTGGGGAACTGCATCTCCCTTTGTGGTCACAAGGCCTCAGAGTTGTGCTGAAAGAGGCTTAGCTCCTCTAAGTCACGGGTGTTCTCCCCCCAGATCATAGACTGCCACCACAAGAGCTTGAATCACCTTGAAGACACCTCCCCCACCCCAAGTTCATACAAAAATTGTCTTTCATAAAACCAGCCCCTGGTGCCTAGAAGGTTGGAGACTGCTGCACTATTGTAAGCAGTACAGATAAAATAGGTAGATAATTTAGCATTTTATTCTTTTCTTTTTCCTTCTCCAGACCTGAATTTGAAAGTGTGAGGGAGTAATAGAGAGTTGCATTTCTCCTGTGATGAACTTATTCCAGCCTGCTCTGTAGGCAGAATGAGGTTCAATTTTGGTTTAAACAACAGCTTTTCATTCTGCTTTGGGTAAAATGTTAGGCAATAGCTAAAATTATGTTCGAAACACAAATAGAAGATGTGTAAAAAATATTGCTCCATATTAAGTAATTTCTCACTCAACATTTTCTATTTTTTTTCTTCATGGTACCATTTAATAATGTTTCTATACTTAGAAGGCTTCAGGTCAGCTTGTGATAGTTGTGATCATGACAGAAGCAAATTTTATATCCCCTAGCTATGTGGAACTTTCTCATTCTTGAAAATCTGTCAATTTGAATACTGAAGGATATGATTTAATCAGGTGTCTTAAATGTGGATCCCTAGATGAATGTCTTTTCAAGATTTAAAATATTCCAAGCATATGCCACTTTGAAAGAGAACATTTGGTTTTGGTTCCAGACTGTCCTTTAAAGCCTGTAGATTTAATACTTTGTAGTGGATTGTACGCTGTATTACAAAGACAAAATTTAGGAGCCAGCAGATGGCGTAATGGTTATGTTGCTGGACTCCCACATAGTGGACCTCAGTTTGAGTCCTGGACATGGTGGCTTTAACTCAGGTTGGGCGTGTGTGCTACTGTGCCTAAGATCCCAAGAGAGGAATGGAGGAGAAGGGATTGCAGCATGGCCATCCCCCCTGTGGTCGATTTCTCACTTTCTGTCTCTCTGACAAGTACACACACCCTATAGCAACAAGCTCTCTCTCAAAAAAGAAAGAGAAAGAAAGAAAGAAAGAAAGAAAGAAAGAAAGAAAGAAAGAAAGAAAGAAAGAAAGAAAGAGAAGAGAAAGAAAGAAAGAAAGAAAACATTTAGCTTTAAATCTCTCCTTTCTTTAAAATGGAAAACCAGCATTTTATTTTAGTTGTCATTTGTTTTTTTGTTTTGTTTTTTTTTTGTTGTTTTGTTTTGTTTTTTTGAGAGGTTTTTGCTATAGGGCGCGTGCGCTCGCCAGACAGACAGAGACAGACAGAGAGACAGAAAGCGAGAAATCACCCCCCAGGGGGGATGGTCATGCTGCAATCCCTTCTCCTCCATTCTCCTCTCGGGATCTTGGGCATGCACGCACACACGCCCAGCGTGAGTTTAAGCCAACGGGTCGGGGGATGCAAACCGCAGTAGACTACATGGGAGTCCAGCGACATAGCCATTACGCTAACTACTGGTCCCTTTAGTTGTCATTTTTAAAGGATTTAAGATTATCGACCTCTTAGCAGACAAGTACCTGAATTCTTTACCTCTTGTCACTAGAAGAAGTTCAAGATCTTCCTCAAAGAAATTCTGAGACCTCTAGTACATGTTTCTACTCTCCCAAATATTGAGACTTGTTTCTTCAAAGAGTACTCCACTTCCTTTCTAGCACTGAAGGAAAATGAAAACAGAACCCAGGTCCCAGATTCTTTAGGGGCTCATGAACTATCAAAAGCAAAAACAAACAAACTAAAACACCTTTATTTTTTCTCCTTATATCAATATTAAAGAATAGTTTCTTTTTAAAATCATAAAAAACTGTAATTCTTAACTCCAGGCTCTGGCTGGAGCTCCTTTCTTTCCTGTCAGGTTTAAGGGAAAACTGCATAATTACAACCCGTTGGTATTTTTTTCCCAGGCCTTAAAGATTAACTCTCACTGTAAAAGCCTGTTAGATTTCATGTCTGGAACAAGAAACTCTATCTTTAGTCATACAAATTTAACAGTGTCATAGAAATATGTTATTAAAACTAAGACAATATTATGTGTATTTAGAAAGTCTAACTTGAATGGCAGTAAATGAAAATTTTACTGTAGGCACTTCTAAATTTTTCACATAAATTGAAAAAGATCAACTATACATTTTTTTCTCATGTCGTTTCAAATTATTTTTCTACTTTCTATTAATTTTATGACTATAGAGATATTACAGTATTTATCAACATCATGCTTTTTTTCCAGATGATCCTAAGATTTACCATGTACTCTTTGCACATATAATTTTTTGTTTGTTTTTATTTCGTTGTATTGTTTTTGTTGTTTTAATTTGCCAGAGGGTGCATGCACTCACCAGAGAGCGAGGGAGACATGGAGAGAAAGTGAGAAAGTGTCCCTCATGGGGGGACAGCCACACAACAATTCCTTCTCTTCAGATTCTCAGGAATATGAAGCATGCACACACGTGGCACCAGGTCCAGTTAGAAACCTCACAGCCATGTGGATTCCAGCCACCCCAATCACCAAGCCATCAACTAGCCCAGAATTATCTTTCATCTCTATGGAAAGTAAGAAAAACTTGTTTATAGAAGTATATAGTGGGCCAGTAGTGGTTAAGACATCTGGACCCACATAGCACCCCACTGCAAAGTTCAAATCCCAAACCCAACAAGTTGAAAAACCATATTGGATGAATGTGCATGTCTGCCCAAAATCCTGAGAGGAAAAGAGACTGTGGCATGGCCATTCCCTGCTAAGGGCAGATTTCTCACTTTCCCTCTATTTCTGTTTTTCTATAGCAAGAAGAATTGTCCCGGTACCAGCAGGAGCCGTGGTGGGGCACTGGACACTCACACATGGCTGACTACGGTTTGAGTCCTAGACCTGGTGGCTTGTTTCTCACTTCCTCTCTCTCTGGTCAAATTAAAATGAATGAATGAATGAATGAATAAAATTAAATAATTCTTAAAAAAAAAGACATATCCCATAGTAAAAAACTGTCAAAATAAAAAGTATATGCAAAATATTTATTTGGTTCATTATTACATTATTATTATATTTTTTACTACTCATACATTAAACAGTTTTGTACTTTTTTTTTTTTTTTTGGAGAGATTTCCACTGTAGGGCACGTGCGCTCGCCAGACAGACAGAGAGAGACATAGAGACAGAAAGCGAGAAATCACCCCCCAGGGGGGATGGTCACGCCTCAATCCCTTCTCCTCCATTCTTCTCTTGAGATCTTGGGCACGCACGCACACGCACCCGGTGTGAGTTTTTAAGCCACCGGGTCCGGGACACGAACCGCGGTCGACTACTTGGGAGTCCAGCGACATATTTATTTTGAATAGCAGTCTTTATAATTGGTAATAGTGTGAGTATAAAAAAATTTTAATAATATTAGAGTACTATGTTATTATTATTTATAAGTTTAGATCTGTTTGCTTTCTGATCCAAATCCACCCCCACATACAAACATTATCTTATTTTATCACCATTGTTATTCAGATTGTTTCTAAATTTATTTCTCTAATAAATAAATAAAACAGTAAAAGTAGTTAATTTAATAGAAGTATCCTTTATGCCGTATGATGTAAAGATTTCGATGAATCATTTATTTTTGTCTTTGAAATACCCTTTTTTTGAAATTCAAAGTTTGTTTGAAAAGAAATAATAACCTGTAGCAGTTTATATATATTTCAAAAATATGTTAGTAATTATTGTGAAAAAGATGGAAATACACATTACTTTATGAATTCAGATTTAGTAGATTTTCTTTTTACATACATTCTAATTTTCTTAACCACCTAAATGCCTGTACCTTAAAAAAAAAGACTATATTTTGAAACAGTGTTTACACATCAAAATTGTTCTTGATTTCCCAAGGAAATGTGTCTTCACCAGAGAGAGAAAGAGAAAGACAAAGAAAGAGAAAGAGAAAGGGAA